>NC_077230.1:401256145-401350266 GCF_027887165.1 Monodelphis domestica | reverse complement strand
AAAGATACTTATGTGATTTGTCATTTCCTTCTCCAGCTCATTTGACAAATGAAGGAATTCCTCATTTGACAAATGAGGAAACTGAGGCCAACAGGGTGAAGTGACTTGTCAAGTATCACTCAGCTAGTAAATGCCTAAGAAAGGATTTGAACTCATGATGAGGAGTCTTCCTTGTCTCCAAACCCAACACTGTCCACTGTGCCACCTAGCTGCTCATATTGAACCTATAGAATATAATTTCCTTGAAGGCAGGGGACTATTCCTTTTCTGGTTTTGTATCCTTCACACAAGGACTGCACATAGTAAGTGCTGAACAAATGGTTGTTGAGTGATTATTTAAGTGCCTACCATATGCCAGGCACTGCATTGGTACCAGGTTTGCAATGGCTGGTTCAGAATTCTGGGCCCCTGAATTTCTGGCCCAGATTAGTTAGCATGGGTACATTTCTGTAGCACCTTGAGGCTTACAGAGTACTATTTCCCCAATAATCCTGTGAGACATAAGATCCCAGCATTAATGACCTCTCTTTGCAGATGGAGAAACTGAGTCTGAGTGCTAACGGAAAAAGAGAGATAGTCCTTGTCCTCAAGGAACTTATGCTATAATTGAGGGAGACAACACGTGTCATGTTTTGAACAAGCACAGGTTTTGACATGCAGTAAGCACTCCATAAACATTTTTCCTTCCTTCTTTTCTTTCTCTTTCTCTTTCTGTCTGTCTCTCTCTCTTTCCCTTCCTTCCTTCCTTCCTTCCTTCCTTCCTTCCTTCCTTCCTTCCTTCCTTCCTTCCTTCCTTCTTTCCTTCTTTCTTTCTTTCTTTCTTTCTTTCTTTCTTTCTTTCTTTCTTTCTTTCTTTCTTTCTTTCTTCCTTTCTTCCTTTCTTCCTTCCTTCCTTCCTTCCTTCCTTCCCTTCCTTCCTTCCTCCCTTCCTCCCTCCCCTCCCTCCCTCCCTCCCTCCCTCCCTCCCTCCTCCCTCTCTCCCTCTCTCCTCTCTCTCTCTCCTTCTCTCTCTCTCTCTCTCTCTCTCTCTCTCTCTCTCTCTCTTCTTTCTTTCTTTCTTTCTTTCTTTCTTTCTTTCTTTCTTTCTTTCTTTCTTTCTTTCTTTCTTTCTTTCTTTCTTTCTTTCTTTCTTTCTTTCTTTCTTTCTTTCTTTCCTTCCCTCCCATCTTCCTTCCCTCATTCACGCATATAGATCTGTGCTTATGAGTTACTGATCATGTTCCTGAGAGCACAGCTTCCGTCTGTACATGACTTTTAGTAATAAAGCTATTTATAAAGCAGTCTGTGGAGTGTATTTATAAAACCGTGTTGTCCCTGAGCCCTGCCCTCTACCCCCACCCAATCCTATGTGTGCTACAGCAGTGTGTCAGGGGGAGGGGCGGGAGGAGAGATGATGAATGCCTGAGAAATATCCTCATTCTCTCAAAAATAAGTAGCTCATCCAGTGGATGTGTCACTTGGCCTGAAGAGTCCAGGGTGTCACAGCATCTCCATTCCTAGCTATGGTTTGAGGCATGCAAATATTTTTGACTGTGTGGTGTGTGTGTGTGTGTGTGTCGTGTGTGTGTGTGTGTGTGTGTGTGTGGTGTGTGTTCTCACTAGGATCCAGAGTGCAGGGCAGGCAGGAAGTTGGTCCCTGACCTCCATGGGGGCACATGGCTGAGGGCACAGAGAGCACCATGGCCTGGGAGATGCGCTCTGACCCCCGGCTCACTCCCTAAGGGTGCTGGGGCTGAGCGGGGCTCCCCGGGGCTCCCAAGCAGTGGCGCCCCAGCTGGTGTCTCCTCTCTCTGTTCTATTCTGAGGTGCCCTGCCTGGGACATGCCAGCCTGGCCCTCTCCTGACAGACGATTCCTGTGCTCAGGGCTTTCTTGGAATGGAGGCCCACAGTGACTTGCGCCAGACAGAGCCTCCGTTTTCCCTTAAAAGGGTCCTATTCCTTTTCTCCTCTCTCTCTTCACCCTCCCTCCGCCCCTCAAACCCGTCTCTTCTCCCACAAGCCCTGCCCAGCCACACACTCAGAACAGGTGGGGGGGGCATCGGCTTTCTCCCCCCCTCAACCCCCCCATGTGTTTACTCAGGGTGGCTCCCAAGACACACTGGGCTCCCGTCTGGAGCCTGCAGGGAAGCGTTTGCCCCTTCTTCCTCCCTTCCAATGCCGGAGTCCAGGACACGCTCCCACAGGAGACGCGTCATCGGCGTGGGACAGGGGCTCGACAGACGGGCACCAGGCTGGGGACCTCGGCTTTCGGCCACGAGGGCCCTGTTCATTTTGATGGAGGGAGGGGAAGGGATACAGGCGGGTCCCTTCATTTCCTTTCACCTGTCTAAACTGGCCGGCAGTGTCCAGTGTGGAAACCCCCTGAACCACAGACTCCAGAAAGCTGCTAAGGACTGAGCAGTGACTCCACCTCCCCCTGCCCCAGGTTTCACACTGACTGTCCTTAGCAGGCCTTCCCCTGCTCAAGTCTAAATGCAGAAGGAATCTATTGGAAGCTATAGGTGAGCTCTGTGTTGAGGGTGTAGCTAGCCAGTGTGGTCGCCGGCCCAAATAAGCAGCAGGCTCGGGCTCCCTCAAGGGGCGCCTTTTTACGAGGGGAGCCCAGTCTTCTTTCAAGTCCGTTGTTCCAATGAAAAAGGTTGGAGAGGCCCCTGTGATGAAGGCCGAGGGGAGCAACGGTACCAAATTAGCTTAGTCAGTCAAGACAGTCAAGAAGTCCCTGAGAACACAGGAGGTCAGGATCTGGGTGGGAGCTTAGAACAGGGAATGTCAGGGCTGGGAGAGATCTTAGAACAGAGAGTATCAGAGCTGGGAGAGAGCTTAGAACAGAGACTGTCAGAGCTGGGAGAGAGCTTAGAACAGAGAATGTCAGAGCTGGGAGAGACCTTAGAACAGAGAATGTCAGAGCTGGGAGGGACCTTAGAACAGAGACTGTCAGAGCTGGGAGAGAGCTTAGAACAGAGAATGTCAGAGCTGGGAGAGATCTTAGAACAGAGAATGTCAGAGCTGGGAGAGATCTTGGAACAGAGAATGTCAGAGCTGGGAGGGAGCTTAGAACAGAGAATGTCAGAGCCGGGAGAGATCTTAGAACAGAGAGTATCAGAGCTGGGAGGGAGCTTAGAACAGAGAATGTCAGAGCTGGGAGAGATCTTGGAACAGGGAATGTCAGAGCCGGGAGAGATCTTGGAACAGAGAATGTCAGAGCTGGGAGGGAGCTTAGAACAGAGAATGTCAGAGCCGGGGAGAGATCTTAGAACAGAGAGTATCAGAGCTGGGAGGGAGCTTAGAACAGAGAATGTCAGAGCTGGGAGAGATCTTGGAACAGGGAATGTCAGAGCCGGGAGAGATCTTAGAACAGAGAATGTCAGAGCCGGGAGAGATCTTAGAACAGAGAATGTCAGAGCCGGGAGAGATCTTAGAACAGAGAGTATCAGAGCTGGAGGGAGCTTAGAACAGAGAATGTCAGAGCTGGGAGAGATCTTGGAACAGAGAATGTCAGAGCTGGAGAGACCTTAGAACAGAGAATGTCAGAGCTGGGAGAGATCTTGGAACAGAGAATGTCAGAGCTGGGGGAGATCTTAGAACAGGGAATGTCAGAACTGGGAGAGACCTTAGAGCAGAGAATGTCAGAGCTGGGAGAGACCTTAGAACAGAGAATGTCAGAGCTGGGAGAGACCTTAGAACAGGGAATGTCAGAGCCTGGAGGGAGCTTAGAACACAGAATGTCACAGTTAGGAAGGGCTCTTAGGACAGAGAATGTCAGAGCTGAGAGAAGCTAAGAACCCAGAATGTCAGAGCTGGGAGGAACCTTGGAATGGAAAATATCCAAACTAAGAGGGCCCCCAGTGTTAGACCTGGGGGACAAGTAGGTGGCACCATGGATAGAATAGCAGGCCTGGAATCAAATCTGGGTTAAAATCTGACCTCAGACATTTCCTAGCTGTGTGACCCTGGACAAATCATTTTAACCTCATTTGCCTAACCCAATTGACACTAAGGCAGAAAGAAAGAGAGAGAGAGAGAGAGAGAGAGAGAGAGAGAGAGAGAGAGAGAGAGAGAGAGAGAGAGAGAGAGAGAGAGAGAGAGAGAGAGAAGAAAGAAAGAAAGAAAGGAGGAAGGAAGGAAGGAAGGAAGGAAGGAAGGAAGGAAGGAAGGAAGGAAGGAAGGAAGGAAGGAAGGAAGGAAGGAAGGAAGGAAGGAAGGAAGGAAGGAAGAAAGAAAGAAAGAAAGAAGAAAGAAAGAAAGAAAGAAAGAAAGAAAGAAAGAAAGAAAGAAAGAAAAGAAAGAAAGAAAGAAAGAAAGAAAGAAAGAAAGAAAGAAAGAAAGAAGAACATAGAATGCTGAAGCTGGGAGGGCCCTCAGTTCATTGAATGTCAGACCTAGGAAGTCTATTGGAAGTAGATAAAAAACACTTCCATTCTCCACTTTGCAGAGCCTTGGAACCCTTAACGTATTTCAGATATCTAAACTGTCCCTTGGTTTTCCAAGGAGGAAGCTGAGGGCCACACAGTCAATCCTGGGCATGGGAAGCTCAGTTTGGGAGATGGAAAACCAAATCCCCCTCAGCAATAGAATTGGGGAGTCTCCCCGCAGGCTGGCCTAGGAGAGAGCTGGTTGGGCAGGTTTCCAACCTAGGGAAGCCATAATAAGCCGGGGTGGTGAGGGAGGGAGGCAGAGATCGCCTTCCATCTCTTATCAGCCCACAGAGGATGCCTGTGTGTTGAATTCCTTGACACCAGTATTCTGACAGGCTCCTCAAGCTCTCTGAGGAACCCCCCCCCACCACAAGCTGCTCCTGACCTTGAAAGGGGTCTGTTCCAAAACTTGGCTCATTCCAGGCACAGACCCTAGCAGAACACACAGGGAAAACCAGGTGTTTTTTCCCAGAGACACAACTGCTTTTCTCCTCACCTTTGAGCACACAAGTACGGCGGCTCTTCCCCAGAAAATAACTCTTCTCAGACTTCAGAGAGGCCTCACAATTACTCCAGCCATGTGCAGGTCCATTTTACAGATAAGAATGGGAAGGTCCAGAGGTCATGGTCACAGAATCACCAGCAGAGTCCTGCCTACTTCTTGGTGCTGTCTATGACCCTACTTGGCATTCCAATGCCCTGTGTAACTCTTCCCCCTCTTTTTTTTTTTAATTTTAAAACTCTTACCTTTCAGCTAGAATTAATACTGTGTACTGGTTCCAAGGCAGAAGAGTGGTGAGGCCTAGGCAATGGGGGTGAAGTGACTTGCCCAAGGTCATGCAGCTGGGAAGTGTCTGAGGTCAGATTTGAACCCAGGACCTCCTGTCTCTAGGTCTGGCTCTCAATCCACTGAACTACCCAGCTGCCTTCAATTTTTTCCCAACTGAACCCCAGAATAGGTGGTCAAAAAGCAGCATTCTTCATCAATGAATACAGAAGAGAGAGTTAGGAACTCTCAATTATGTGAATGACCAGAGGGTGAGTCCTTTCCTTTTATGGACTACAGGGGTCCCCAAACTTTTTACCCAGGGGGCCAGTTCACTGTCCCTCAGACCACTGAGGGCCAGACTATTAAAAAAAAACTATGAATACCCTATGCACACTGCACATATCTTATTTTAAAGTAAAAAAACAAAGCAGGAACAAATAAAATATTTAAAATAAAGAACAAATAAATTTAAATCAACAAACTGACCAGTATTTCAATGGAAACTGTGGGCCTGTTTTGGTTAATGAGATGGTCAATGTCCAGTTCCATATTTGTCACTGCTAGCCCTAACAAGTTCTGGAAGTGCAGTGGGGGCCAGATCAATGGCCTCAGGGGGCTGTATGTGGCCCATGGGCCTTAGTTTGGGGACCGCTGGACTACACCATAATAGCTTACACAGGGCCAAACTTGAAATGTGTGTCCATTAAGTGCTTTGTTCATTAAGACTTCTTATTTGAATAAAAAGCAGCATGGTGTGGCATAACAGAAAGAGTACAAGATTTGGGATCAAGGGAGACCTGGGTTCAAATCCTGCCTCATGTATAATAGCTATGTGACTCCAAGTATGTGAGAGGAGACCCAAAATATCCTTTGGGGTTGCCACAACCCCCACCTCTTCACTTCAGCAGCTACTCAAGAGCAAGAAAAGAAAATACTTGCCACAAAAGCCCCTCCACTGTGAACAATAGTTTAACATGAGAAACCAATCTGGTTTTATTCATGGAAATAAAGATGATGCATACTATCAGCTTTGCCACTGTACCATGAGGGCCACTTGTCCTTCCTATCTAACTTGCAGCTTTCTCTTGCTTGTGTCTCTCCTTATTAGAATGTGAGCTCCTTGAAGGCAAGGACTATCTTACTTTGCTATCCGTCTTCTCAGCACCTAGCAGAGTGGGCTGCTTAATAAGTGATTTTTCATTTATTTGTTCATTCCCTCGGGACATCACCTCTATTCCTTCTCAACCAGAAATTGGACTCTGCCTCTAAAACTTCTCTGGCTTTGGCCCCATCTTGATCAGTTCCAGGCTTACCTAGGACTCCTAGAACATCTCTAGCCATATCCTGACCTCTTCTCCACACTTTATGTGTCACCTTGCCTTATTAGACTATAAACTCCTTAAGGACAGGGACCATTCAGCATTTCTTTATTTGTACCCACAGCCCTTAGTCTGGCATGTAGTAAGTACTTAATGGTCAAGTCAATCCAACAAGTATTTATTAGCTGTGTCAGACAGACTCTGCTAAGAGCTGAACAATACATTTTCTATCTATTCATCACAATCTGTCTACCTATCTACTTATCTTTTTGTCTGTCTCTATCCATATATTCATCTACATCTATCTATCTATCTCTCTATCTGTCTGTCTACTGTCTGTCTATCCATCTACCAATATCCACCCACCATCTATCTATCATCTATTTATCTGTCTATCTGTCATCTATCGATCCTATCTATCTATCTATCTGTCCTTCTGTTTATCTCTATCCATACATCCATCTACATCTATCTATCACCTGCCTATCTATCTCTATCCAAACATCTATTATTTCCAGCAGTCATAAAGGTGGCTGAAGCAGGCACTGTGAAGTGCTGAGAATTTGGTCAGACATCAAAGATGACAAGGTCATCCACTGCATCATAGACCATTGCCAGTTATCTTGACACTTTTCTTGCTACTGAACTTGGATGACTCTGGAAGAGAGAGAGAGGCTGTTGATTTTGTCCAATTCTGCCTCACTTAAATCCAATTCATGTACAAGTTAGGATATCACTCATGATATCCTCTTCAAAATGAAGGACGAACAATTTTCTATCTATTTGTCCGTCTACCTGCCTATCTACCTATCCTATCTATCTATCTATCTATCTATCTATCTATCTATCTATCTATCTATCTATCAATCCATCCCTCCATCTATCTATCAATCCATCCCTCCATCTATCTATCTATTCATCCATCTATCTACTTATCTATCTATCTATCTATCTATCTATCTATCTATCTATCTATCTGTCCATCCGTCCGTCTGTCTGTCTGTCCATCCGTCCGTCCGTCCATCCATCCATCCATCCATCCATCCATCTATCTGTCTGTCTGTCTGTCTATCTATCTGTGTGTCTGTCTATCTATCTATCAATCCATCCCTCCATCTATCTATCTATTCATCCATCAATCTACTTATCTATCTATCTATCTATCTATCTATCTATCTATCTATCTCTCTATCCATCCATTCAACTATCTATCTATATATCTATCCATCTATCTATTTATCTATCCATCTGTCTGTCTATCTATCTATCTATCTATCTATCTATCTATGCACCTATCTATCTATCTATTCATCCATCCATCCATCCATTTTTCTATCTATCTATCTATCTATCTATCTATCTATCTATCTATCTATCTATCATCTATCTATCTATCTATCTATCTATCTATCTATCTATCTACCTACATGTCTATCTGTCTCTCTACCTGTCTATCTATTCATCCATCTGTCTATCTCTATGTCTATGCTCACACCATCTAATGTAAATGACAGCACTTTGAAAACTGGACAAATATGTTGTTGTTATAATGTGAGTGATCAAGGGTCTGATCAGCCTTGTGTGGATTTAAGCTGGGCTCTCCTGAGTCACATGAGCACTGGCTTAGCTCCACACGTGGCCCAATGAAACTCCATGTGGAATGCCAGGAGGATACGTTATCTCTTGTTATTAATAAGTGGAGAGTAATAATAACTATAATGATGCAGATTGGTCTTGGATGGTCTTAAAGGTTTCCTCTAGTTCTCAAATTCATTTATATTGTATTTACCATGTGCCAGGTACTATGCTTAGTACTTTATAAATATCATCTCATTTAATCTTTACAACATTCCTATGCTTGTTATCCTCACTTTACAGCTGAGGAAACTGAGGCAGATATAAGTTAAGTGACTAGCCCAGAGGTCACACAACTAGAAAGTGTCTGAGATTGGATCTGCATCCAGGTCTTCCAGACTCCAGGCCCAAGGCTCTATTTGCTTTACCACTTAGCTGCCTAAATAAATAAATATATAAGTATTACCTATATAAATAAAAATATAGAAAAAGCAAAAACCTGCCCACAAGAAACTTAATTTCTAGTGGTTCCTTTCTGAGGACATCCTAGGTAGACAACATCTACCATTGTATTTTTGCTCCAGGAGTTTACGAGTATTAGATGAGGACTTAGATGACCTGACTGAATCTTAGTTCTGCCTCTTATGACCTGTATGACCTTAGACAAGTCACTGCAGAATTTCCCTGGCTTTCTTCTCCATTTATAAAAGAAGGTTGGACTGAGTGACTTCAAAGTCCCTTCAAGGTCCAATCTAGGATCTACATAATCTCCTGGCTACTTTATTTTGTTAAGGGTGGCCAAGTTTTACAAGCTATCTCTTCTTCCGTTCTCTCCCACCTTCCCCTACTCTGGTATAGGATCTGTACAGTCCTTGTCCAACTTCCTGGGCCTAAAAGACCTTGGTTAAACACGGGAAGCAGGCAGTTGACAGGAAGGATGGTTTCCAGATGTAGTTTCCAGACCAGCCTTACTTAGCTGACTACTTTGGTAACCCTCAGATACTTGGCTGACTGGGTGGTCTAGTGGTTAGAACAAAGGACCTGAGGCCAGCAGCAGCTGACCTTTAAATTGCCATTGACTCCCTCAGTGACTCTCAGGAAGCTGTTCCTGGTGCTCTAGGCAACTTCTTGGTCAGCTGGTTATAAAAACAGAACCCTTACTTAAAGCCAGATGTTGGCATCTGTCAGAAACTAACCTAAGGAGGCGAGAAGTCCTCTTTGTCTCCCTTCCCATCCAAATGGGGACAAGCCTGATCTAACACAGCAAGGCCACACCGGCTAGGAAGTTTGTCCACAAATGAACCTACAAAAAAAGAATTTGACAACCTGAGGTCATAGATTAAGAGCAGAAAGAGACCTCACAGGTAATCTAACCCAACCCTCTCATTTTACAAGTGAGGAAACTGAGGCCAGGAAGGTATCATTATTTACCCAAAGTCACATAGTCAGGAAGGAGAAAGGGAATATGCATTTATCTAGCATCTATCTTTTTCTGGGCATTGTGCTAAATGCTTTTACAAACATCATCTCATTTGATCTTCACAAGATCCTTTGAGTTAAATGCTGTTATTATCTCCATTTTACAGTTGTCAGAGGCAGAGGTTAAGTGACTTGCCCAGGGTCACACAGCTAGTATGTATCGGAGGTTAGACTGGGATTCTCAGACTCCAAAGTCACTGAGTGACCTTTCCACTGAACCCTGATGCTTGATGCTCCATCTCTTCTAGCCTCTGTTTCCTCTCTTGTAAAATGGGGGTAAAAATATCACCTTCCTCCCACAGTTGTTGTGAATATGGAATAAGGTCATGGATGTAAAAAATGTTTTATAAGTGTTAAAGTTTTATACACACATGAGCAGCTTTTAATTATTTGTGAAGTGTGAGAGGTAATATTGGGCGTGGGAGGAGCATTTGGCATCCATAGCCTTGGAGTTGGATCCAGGAGTCTTCCTCCCAATGGAAGGTCCATTGCTCTCACTCCTATGGGGTCAGTGAATGAAGAGGGCTGATCAAACAAATGGGTCCCTCCACTTGACTAGACAGCAGATCCCCAAAGAAGGATAATCTGGGTGAATAGCTACTTTCTTGATTCTGGACAGCCCTGACATTTCAAAGCACCATTACGTCCTCACAAATAGGATTTCCTTCTATCAGAATCACTCAAGGAATCACTGGTACATTTTAAAAATATATCCTAGAGGGTGAGGGAGTCAGGATTCCCTGAGAACCCCATTTTGAGAAAAAAAAAGGTGGAGTCATTAATCCTGGGTAACTCGGTTAGGGAGGACAGCCTGAAATAGAGGAGTGATGAAAATCTCTCTCAGAATCATCCACTTTAAGCCAGTTCCCCTAACTGAGTCCTAAGATTGCTTTGCTCCAGGCTCCTGGGAAAGAGCATTTCCTCATAAAACATCCAGCCAGTGAAGAGAGAATAAGGTCAGGAGCTTGGGGAATAGTAATCATGATGATAACTGGCTCTCATATACTGCTTTCAAGTTTGCAAAGTGTTCCAAAAGTCACAATCACAGACTCTAAGGGCCTAAAGGGACCTGAGAGAGCATTCTATTTTACAGGGAGGTTACTGAGTCTTGGGGGAAAGAGAGTGCTTTGCCAGGCATGGTGTTAGATGATGGGGATGGAAAGGTAGGAAGGAAGGAAGGAAGGAAGGAAGGAAGGAAGGAAGGAAGGAAGGAAGGAAGGAAGGAAGGAAGGAAGGAAGGAAGGAAGGAAGGAAGGAAGGAAGGAAGGAAGGAAGGAAGGAAGGAAGGAAGGAAGGAAGGAGGGAGGGAGGGAGGGAGGGAGGGAGGGAGGAAGGAAGGAAAAGGGAGGGAGGGAGGGAGGGAGGGAGGGAGGGAGGGAGGGAGGAAGGAAGGAAGGAAGGAAGGAAGGAAGGAAGGAAGGAAGGAAGGAAGGAAGGAAGGAAGGAAGGAAGGAAGGAAGGAAGGAAGGAAAAGAACAATCCTTCAGGGAGTTTATGTACTATCAGGGGAAACAATCCTTATATTGAAACTTAAACACAAAATATATACAAGACAATTTCTAGGAGGCTGAGTTCTAATATGAAGGGTAGTTTGTTGATAATAAAAAGGAGTTGCAGATCATCTTTAATATTTCATTGACTTAAGACCCAGGAATTCCTACAGTTAAAGTCTCCAACAGGTCCTCTGAGTAGGTTGCATAAATGAACAAAATAGTTTGTTCCAGGGACATCTCCCTGAACGTTTTTCCTGAGCCTTCCAAGGGAAACGACCTCGAGGACATAGGACTGGAGCTACAGGTGAGAGCTGGGTGATGGGTAGACACCAAAGGTGGATGAGCAGCCCTGAAAAGGTTCCCACCAGAGGTGCTAGTCCCCCCTGAATGCCCCATATAATTCATACACCCTTGGAAAATAGAATCAATGTGGATGCTGAATGTGGGAAATGCTGCTACTTAAATGCTTGGGGATTTGATAGCACCCTTGGAATAATAATTCCATCATGGAGCATCTTAATCTCCTAAAAGGAAGGGGGAGGGGGAGTTGAGGAGGAGGGGGCTTCCTAAAGGTCCTCTTGGGGGATTTTAGAGATGAGTGACCCAGGAAAGCTGTCCCTTTGCTCAGAGCCTGGGAGTTTAAACTTTCCCTCCTAGGCTATAAAAAGGTTGATTTGAAGTCTTTCTTCATTCAGGAAGTTCAATGATCTTGAGTTGTTCTCTGGAAGGGTCATAAGGGACTTGGGGAAACCCCAATTTCCTGCCAGGAAGGAAGAAAGAGAGAGAAATCACTGCACAAGAGATAAGAACTCTCGGTTCTGTTCTGTTCAGCTATCATAGTGGACTGCAATCAGTTCTTATTGGCCAATGCCTCCAACCTACATGTTACCATCTACGGGGCAAATGCAATCAGGGAAAAGAACATCCAAGCAATGAAGCCAGAGAAGACACAAATCCAGTTCTAGGCTCCTTGTCTAATATCTGGACACAGATATTGATTGTGGCCATGATTTCCCAAGGTAAGTGACAGCCACCATTTGACTATTAAGTTGTATCTATTGGAAGTAGTGAGAAGGGGAGAGAGCATTGTAGTACATTGGATAGGATTCTGGCTTTGGAGTCAGAGGAACTGGGTTCAAATTCTGGCTCTGTCACGTACTACCTGTGTGATATTGGGTAAATTACTCAATCTCTCTTAGCCTCAGTTTCATTGTCTCTAAAATGGGAAGGTTGAACTAGATAGCCTCTAAGGTCTCTTCTAGCTCTAAGATCCTGTATTTTGGACTCAGAAGACCTGGATTTGAATCCCAGGTCAGTCTATCACCTGTAACTGAGCAAGTCACATAACCATATAACTACTTGGTGCCTCAGTTTCCCCCACCTATAAAAATGTGAGTGATAATATTCATATTCTCTAACAGGGATATTCGGGGTGTTCAGAGAGGTTTAGCACCTCTGGTGTGAGGGCTCGGGGAGCCCTTTTCAGGGCTGCTCTCCCACCTTTAGGATCTACCTTTTATCCAACTCTGACCATGGGCTCCAAGAAGCTGTAGCATGTGCAGTGTCCTCATCCTGGTAAAACTATCAGGCAGAAGAGCTAAACCGAGTTGAAGGCAGCCAACAGGTGTCAGACTCTTCGGCTAGGAGTCAGGAGGTGCCTACTCCAAGCATATGATGCCTTCCCTCAGCAGGATGGGCAGATGAGAACCATGAAGGTGGCTGAAGCAGACGCTTAGAGCTGGGCCATTGCCCAATGTCCTGACTCTTGTCTGATGACTCTGGAAGAGAGAGTGAGGCCAATGACTGAGCAATTCTGCCTCACTTCAAGCCAATTTGCTCATTAGTAAAGACATCAGCTCAGCCCATGATGTCATTGGCCTCTTTGAAAATGAAGACTAAACAACAACATCTAATATCACAGGGATTTTCTGTGGGAAATGTTTGATAAACATTTTCATGCTATATAAATATGAGCCACCTAGCACTATGACCTTGGACAAATCACTTCCCTTCTCTTAGTTTCTTCATCTGGAAAATGGGGAGAATAATACTTGAAAGACATTTCTCTCAAAGTCAAGCGAGATAATGTTTGTAAAATGCTTCAAGAACTTTATTTTTAACTAATTAATTTTTTCCCCAAACTCCTACTTTTTCTTAGTAACAACTAGTGGACTGCAATCAGTTCCTATTGGCCAATGCCTCCAACCTACGTGGCACCATCTACAGGGCAAATGCAATTAGGGAAAAGACCATCCAAGCAATGAAGCCAGAGAAGACACAAATCCAGTTCTAGGCTAAGAAATCCAGACACAAATCCAGTTCTAGATAAGAAGGGCAAGGGCTAGGCAAACAGGGTTAAGAGACTGGCCCAGGGTCACACAGCTAGGAGTTTCTGAGGTCAGATTTGCACCCAGGTCTTCCTGACTCCAGACCTAGAGCTCTATCTACTATGTCACTTAGCTGTCACGAGTACTTTGGAAGTACTAAATCAGTGCTAGCTCTTATGATACATCAAGGTTAACCAAGTCCATACTTCCAACAACACTGTCTCAAATGGATCTTACAACTATTATTGCCCCCATTTAACAGTTGAGTAAACTGAGGCTAGAGAAGGGAGTGACTCTCAGGATCATCCAAAACAAATGAATGTCAGAGTCCAGATTCAAACCCACATCCTCCAACAAAATCTAGCACATTTCCCATTTTGTCATGTTTTTACTCTAAGATTCAGTATTCTTCTAAGTCAGATCTCTGGACTCCCATCCCAGTAACTTTTCCATTGTACCAACTGCCTTCCTAATAAGTAGGCAATGTGCCTTCCCTCTGTAGGAGTGATGGTGGGAAGAGGAATCTCCCAGGGATCAGAGGATCATAAACTTAGAACTGAAAGGGGGTTCAGTGGCCTCCAGGTCCTACCCTTTCATTTTAAAGATATGGAAAATGGGGGCCCAGAGAGGAGGTTTGAAGTGCCTAAGGTCACACAGCTAATAAGGTGAGAGAGCTGATTGTTGAGGACCTAGATAACTTCCAAGTGAGATAACTTCATTGCCCTTCATTTGCCTCAGGCTTCTATCTGATGGAAAAAATAAGAATAATAAGAAGAATTTCTCCAGGCTGAAGATGAGCAAAACTCTTTACTGAAAGCATTTCTTTTGATTCTGGAAGGTTAGTGTTCTTATCTTCAGTCCTCTGAGCTCCCACTGAATAACAGAACTGATTTTTCTGAAGAAAATGTCCTCAAGGATGAAGTCCGTTTCTTGTGAAACTCTTTTACCATCTTTGGGTGGAGAGAGAGAACTCTCTTTCTCCCAAGTGTCTGATTTTCCTGACTCTTCCAACCACGACCTCTCCATGGAGGAGGATTTGATTAGAGCTAGTCCTTTCTTCTTGACATTTGGATGCTTTCTGTGGCTGTAGAACACTCAGGGATGAGGGCTATCAGCTATGAAAATAATCATAGTAGTAACTAGCATGTCTTTAGTGCTGACGCTATGCCAAGCAATCCTCACAACAGATGAGGAAACTGAGGCAGGCAGACATTAAGTGACTTGCTAATGGCCACAGAGCTGCAAAGTATCTGAAGTCAGACTTGAATTCCACTGAATCTTAACTGTAGCCTTACTTTCCTTATCTATGAAGTGAGGGGATGTGGCTGAGTTTTCTAAGGTTTTGCTAAGGTTTCTTCTAACCCTAAGTTTATGATATTTTAATAATAAGAACGTGGGACATAGACTTAGAACTGGAAGGGACCTTTAAGGCAATGAGCCCCAACATTGATCCCGTTTGCCTTTTGTTTTACAAATAGGGAAACTGAGGCATGGGGATTTCCTAAAAAACTGAAATGCCTATGTTCACAGAACTAATGTGTCTGAAGTGAGATTTGAACCCACAACTTCTTCATACCAAGGCTAGTAGTCTTCTACTATACCTTGGTGCATTCGCTGCTAATTATGGCTCTGTCTTTGGCTTCTGAAGTTCTGAGAATCATCAGATCTCAGAATCCCAGAATCAAGAGGGAGCATCCAGTCTAATCTCCACTTGACTAAGAATCCCTTCTGAAACATTCTCAATAAATCCCCATTCATTCTTCACTTGAAGACCTATAACAGTCCATTCCATTTTGGGGACAAGACATAATGCTGGGAAAGGGCAGCTATGTGGCTCAGTGGATAGAGAGCCAGGCCTGGAGATGGGAAGTCTTGTGTTCAAATGTGACCTCAGCCACTTCCCAGCTGTGTGACCCTGGGCAAGTCACTTAACCCCCATTGCATAGCCCTTACCACTCTTCTGCCTTGGAATGCATAATGTTGATTCTAAGGTGGAAGGTTAGGAAGGGTTTTAAAAAAGAAGACAAATGTCAAAAATTGCTTTTACCTATAATTGAAAAAAATAAATTTAATTAAAATAAACTATAGACTAGGTTTAGCCTATGAAAAAAGGATAGATCAACTCACTAAAGATACTGAATCCATGTCATGATGACTTGAACTCATTGATATGGGTTTCTAGTAAATCATACACAATTCAATTCAACAAACATTTATTAAGCAACCTGCCATTCATAAGGCACTGTGATAGTCCCTGGATAAAGAGAGAAAACGAAAACAGTCTCTGTCTGCAAAGATGTTACCTTCTTGGCATGTAACCATCTTGTATCCAGATAAGTAAATACAAAGAAACACAAAGTAATCTCAGGAGACCAAGAGCTCTAACAACCTGGATATGGTGGGTCAAGAAATCAGGAGGAACCTGGGGAAGAATTATAGGAGGTAGATGAGGAGATGCCAAAAAAGAAGAATTACTGTTCAATTAAGCTCCATTTATAAATGGTAGAGGACCCTTCATAATTTTTTTACTTGGAGTTAAACTTTTCCCACTTGAGTATGTGAATTTTAAAACTATTCCACCATGCTCAGACCATACTTTAGAAGATTTGATTTAGCTATTTCCTTATTTGTAACAATGGAGATACTTGGTTTAACAGAATCAGGTCTTGGGAACTCTACATTGCTCCACTCTACTTAGTTTAACAAGGTCAGGAATGTCTGTACCATACTCAAGGATTAAGTATCTAAGAAGATAGCCTTCAACAGACATGTGCAGAAACAGTCAAGCTAAGCTATAATTGGTACAGATGAAACGCAGGAAAGTGACGTAAAACTGTCTATATAGGGCATGTCATTTCCTCTTTTCGCCCTCTTTCCCTGGAGAGGTAGCTCTGGCTGGCAGCGTGCTAAGTGTTCCGACATCTTGGTGTGGTGGCAGCTATTTGTCTGGGTTTTGGCGGTGAGTTTGCCCTTGAGCTGATTCAGCCCTGTTGGAGTTCAGGCTGATTCCTTCCTCCTTTACTCTCCAAAACCTTACCTTCCTATAGCCTCTGGTCTTCCTCCTGGCACAAGCCAGGCAAGAGAAATCCTATACCCTTTCCTTCTTCCTTTTTAATTTCTTTCCACTATATTAATTAAATCACCATAAATTTCTAGCTGACTTGGGTATTTTTTTTTATATTTGGGATATCTACGGCGACCAAATAATTAATATAGTTTAGGTCACAACGCTAAAATTATCGTTTACAAGTACAAGTATCTCTATATTTGAAGAGTACATCTGTTCTAGAAAAGTTGGTGATAAAGTAAATGTCTGTAAAATGGCAAAGAGCATTATGATATAATGGAAGGACCACTGGACTTTAAGTCATAAGACCATAGATTTGGAAATAGAAAGGACCATAAAGGCCATTGAATTCAACTCCTTCATTTTATAAATGAAGAACTGAGGTCCAGAGATGGTAAGTGACTTACCCAAGGTCACACAGGTTTAAAGAAGGAAATCTAGGTTATAAGCCAAACTCCTCTGATTTCTTCTCATCTCAGATTCAGGGCACTTTCACTCTACCTTATTTTCACTGAGGAACCAAGTTCAAGTCCCAGCTTTGCTACTTACTAGTATTGTGTGAAACCTGGGCAAATCAAATGATGTCTCTGCTCCTCAGTTATCCATAAAATGAGGGATTGGGATAGATGATTTCTATGATCTTTCTAGCTCAAAACTTATCATCCTAAGGTTCCTTACTTTGGGGGCTTTCGAATGTAATATTTTCATGGTCTTCTCTAATAAAATGAGGAAAATATTATGTTGGACAACATTTTTCAATTTGTTCTTTAACAATGTAATTGGTGAAGGAAGGAAGGAAGGAAGGAAGGAAGGAAGGAAGAAAGAAAGAGAGAGAGAGAGAGAGAGAGAGAGAGAGAGAGAGAGAGAGGGAGGGAGGGAGGGAGGGAGGGAGGGAGGGAGGGAGGGAAGAAGGAAGGAAGGAAGGAAGGAAGGAAGGAAGGAAGGAAGGAAGGAAGGAAGGAAGGAAGGAAGGAAGGAAGGAAGGAAGGAAGGGAGGGAGGGAGGGAGGAAGGAAGAAAGGAAGGAAGGAAGGAAGGAAGGAAGGAAGGAAGGAAGGAAGGAAGGAAGGAAGGAAGGAAGGAAGGAAGGAAGGAAGGAAGGAAGGAAGGAAGAAAGGGAGGAAGGAAGGAAGAAAGGGAGGGAGGAAGAAAGGGAGGAAGGAAGGAAGAAAGGGAGGGAGGGAGGGAGGGAGGGAGGAAGAAAACAAGAAAAAAAAGAAAATTCTGTGATCCTATAACATTAAAAAAAAAAAAAAGATAAACTATTATCAGCAATACAGAGTCCAGGACAATTCTGAGTGACTTATGACAAAAAATGCATTTCCCCTCCAGAGAAAGAACTGTTGGAGTCAGAATGCATTTGAAAGCATAGGATTTTTCACTTGTTTATTTGGGGTTTGGTTTTATAAGATTACTCATAAAAATGAACGTTATGGAAATGTTTTGTATGATAATACACGTATAGCCCAGATCAGATCTCCTGCCAGCACTAGGAGAGGGAAGGGAAGGGAGGAAGAGAGATAGGTTCGATCATATAATCTAGGAAAACTTGTGTGGAAATTTGTTATTACATGTAGTTGGTAAAAACAAACAAACAAAACAACTAACTCCCAAGGGCCTGAGTTCAGAACTTACAGTGAAGAAAGGGTTAAGTAGTAGCCAAATCCCCTCCTGGTGGAGAGTTCTAGTATCAAGGCTATTTTGGAAGAATTTCGAGCGCCACCTCTGCCCTCTGGACCTCCCCTCTGTTGTTGACTTCATCTCCTATGGTGATTTTCCTTGCTTCTCGTTTGCATCTTAAGAAACAGTCGCTCTTTCCCCTTTGTTAATTGGGAGACATTTACAATGTCTAATATAGTCTCCACTCTCACTTCTGGTCAGTAGGTGGCACTGTCTCACACATGATGTACCCCAGGTCGGAAAATACTGAATTCTGTGGTACTAAGTTCTTTCTGTAAAATCACTTACTGTCCTGATGGTTCCATTCTGAAAAATCAATGCTTTGTAAGACAGCATTTTGTGGCTTACAAAGCACTTTACACAGTAACATATCCTGTTAGGACTATAGGCTCACAGATGAAGAGCTAGGAACATTTTGTTGTTGCTCAATTGTTTCAGTGGTGTCTAACTCTTCCTGACCCCATTAGGGGTTTTCTTGGCAAAGATACTGAAGTGGTTTGCCATTTCCTTCTCCAGCTCATTTTTGCAGATGACAAAACTGAATCAAACAGGGTTAAGTGACTTGCCAGGGTCATGTAGTTGGTGAGTGGGAATACTCAGGGATATCTAGTCTAAATGATTTTATAGCTGAGGAAACTGAGGGAAAGAAAGATTCAATCACTTGCCCAAAGTCACACAAGTAGAAAAAGTCTGAGCTAGGACTTGAACTAAGGACTTTCTAGGCAACACAGAGATACAGAGGAAAGAACACCAATTTTAGAATCAGAGGATCTGGATTTAAAACCTGCTTCTGGTTCTTTCTTCCAGGCAAGTCACTTAATCTCCCCTTGGCTCAGTTTCCTCAGCTGTAAAATAATGGAGTTGGTCTCAACAGCTTCTGAGGACCCTTTCAGATCTAGATCTAGATTTATTCCATGGCTCTAAGGCTGGCTCTATCACCGTGATGTCAGAATGCCTCTCCCCTTGCATATGGCGATGCTTATTAAATGCTTTGGATTAAATCAGACCACCCTATCAAGTGCTCATGCAACCAAGCTAGGCCTTTGTACCAGGGAACACAGATGTGAAACCTAGAAAACTCTGCCCAGTCCCTCAACACTCCAGTGCAGGAAGGGTAATACCATCCTACATTTACAAGGCATCTCAACGTTTTCAAGGTGCTTTCATATTCATTATCTCATTTCATCCTTAACAAAAATCCTGTGGAGTAGGTTGGACAGGTATTATGAGTCCCATTTCACAGATAAGGAAAATGACACAAGAAAGGTCAGGTGACTTGCCAAAGACACGTCCCAACATGAGTTCATTTGCTCCTTGGGCCAAACATTAGGGACTTAGTCTGTAAAAGACACAGCTGGTTCTAAGAACCCTTGAGAATGAGTTCTGAGGGGTAATCCAAGGAGCAATTGACTTCTGGAATGGAGAGCTCAAAGGGACCTTAGAGATCATCTTGTCCAATTCCCTCACCCCCATTTTACAGATTAAAAAAAAAGAAGTGAGTCCTAAAGAACTTGTATGATGATAAGAATAGAATGAGAAGGGCCTTTAGAGGTTTTTCTTATCCAGGGGTTCTTCACCTGGGTTCCGTGGGCCTTTAATGGGTCTAGGAATAGATCTCAGAAGGTCATTGAAGTTTATTTTTACTCTAATTGAAATTTAGTATTCCCTTCAATTATGTTTTAAAATTTTTTTACTTTAATTTTATTTTATTTTTCAATGATCTAGAATCATTTTTTCCTCTCTCTTACCTTCCCCTACCTTTTGGGAAAGAAAAGAAGAATGGAGGGAAGGAAGAAGGGAAAGAAGGAAGAAAGGAAGGAGGGAGGGAAGAAGAGTGAAAAGGAGGAAAGCAGGGAAAGAGGGAAGAAAGAAAAAGGCAGAACTCTTATATAATATAAACATAGTCATACAAAACATATTCCCACATTGGTCAAATCAAAACACGCATTCTTCTTTATTCATTAGCTCTGCCTATGGGAGTGGTGGGGAGGTGGGAAAGGAGAGAAGAGTTCTTTTTTGTCTGTCCTCTGGAATCAGGATTGCTCATTCAGTTGATGATAGTTCTTAAGTTTTTCAGATTTGTTCGTTTTCACAATGTCATTTTGTAAAAATTCTTCTGGTTCTGCTTACTTCACTTTGCATTGGTTCACACAAGTCTTCCTAAGTTTTTCTGAAAGCATCTCTTTCATCATTTGTCATAGAACAAATGTATTCCATTCTAATCATGAGCCATTATTTGTTCATCTCCTCTTTCATTAATGAGAACCCCTTTAGTTTACAGTTCTTTTGCCACCACAAAAAGAACTACTATAAATATTTTTGTACTAATGGTACCTTATCCTCTTTCTTTGCTCTCTTTGGGATATAGATCTAGCAGAGAGTCAGTTATGATTTTTTTTAAACCCTCACCTTCCATCCTGGAATCAATACTGTGTATTGGTTCCAAGGCAGAAGAGTGGTGAGGGCTAGGCAATGGAGGTTAAGTGACTTGCCCAAGGTCACACATCTAGGAAGTGGCTGAGGTCAAATTTGAACCCAGGACCTCCTGCCTCTAGGCCCAGCTCTCAATCCACTGAGCTAGCCAGCTGCCCCCCCCCAAGTTATGATTTTTTAAAAAACATATAAAACAGGGCAGCCAGTAGATAAAGAGCCAGGCCTAGAGACTGGAGGTCCTGGATTCAAATCTAACCTCAATATACTTTTCAGCTATGTGACCCTGGGCAAGTCACTAAACCTCAATGCCCAGCCCTTGAAGATCTTTTGACTTAGAACTATTTCTTAGAATCAATTCTAAGACAAAAGTTAAGGATTAAAAAAAACAGCAACAACAACCACATAATATTCTGAGAAAGGGGTCCTTGGGCTTCACCAGATTGCCAGGGAGATATGTGTCCCCCCCAAAAAGCTAAAAACCTTTGATCTAGTCATCACTCTAATATTATAGGTTGGGGAAAGGAAGCTCAGGCTAGGGGAGGCATTTGCCCAAAGGTCAGATCAGATAAAGAAATAAGAGACTTTCTTATCAGATAGTAAATAAGACACCTAGATTCTACAATACACATTTGAAGCTGACCTTTATTTAAGCTGGAGCTCTACTGAAGACAGGGCAGAACATAATTTCTATGCTATATAGTTCCTTGGGGATAAGCTTGTTAAAGTATCCCTTTTCCTGGTGGCTTCTCCACTCTCCAAACCCTTTAGCACTTCCCCCTTTCTTTGCCAGGCTTCTTGGCTTCTATGCGTCCATCTTTCCTACTGTCCATCCTATGTACCCTTTCCTGCCCCATCCCACTGCTTTCCCATAAGGCTTCCCTTTCAAAAGGAGCTAGCCCAGCACCTAGTTGGAAGGCCTAGACATCAGGGCCCCTGGTTACTCTACATGAAAAAACAAAGAGCACTCTGCTCATTTTTCTGAGACTTGGAGACCGCTTGGTCTGTGACAGTCAGGGACAAGTAAGTCATGGGTCAGAGAACTTTCTAATCACTTGGAAAATTCTGCCCTTGATGAGATAACTAGCCAGGCTTCCCAACCACTGCATTTTTCATTATCCAGATCTCTAACTAGCCCAAGGTGATGGGGGCTTTTCCATAGAGTGCTGATGCCCGGGCCTTTGCTATCATTATGTTCTCATTCCCAGGCCATCCCCAATAGGGTGATGTCACAATGACTCCCTAGTCCCAGAGGACCTTCCTCTCCAAGGGCCATAGAGGCAGAGGTCCCCTTTCCTATCATTTCTCCTCCTCCTCCTCCCCTTACTTTCTGTTTTAGATCTTCTGTCTTAGAATTGATATCAAGTATTGGTTCCAAGGTAGAAGAGTGATTAGAGCTAGGCAACTGAGGTTAAGTGACTTGCCCAGGGTCACACAGCTAGGAAGTGTCTGAGATCACACTGGAACCCAGGACCTGGCTCTCTATCCACTGAGCCACCTTGCTTCCCCTCCCAGCATTATGTTTTGTTCCTGTGGTGCAATTCACTCTTTATTCGATTATTAACACCCCCCCCCAAACTCAAGCACTCCTAGTTACAGCTCTGACCCTACAGCATCTGTGGTCAGGGGCCAAAGCTTGCAGGCTGGAAGGGACTTTTGGGATCAAGTCAACTAGCATTTCTTAAGCACCTACTATGTGCCAGGTACTATACAGAATGCTGGCTATACAAAGAAATACAAAATCCAGTCCCTGTCCTCAAGGAGCCCACATTCTACTGGGGACAACAATAGGCAAGCAACTAAATACAAAAAAAGATGCCTGCTAGATAAATTGGAGATGGTCTCACAGGGAAGGCACCAGCATTAGGGGGAATAGGGAAAGGCTTCTTGGGGATGGTAGGATTTATCCAGAACCTGAAGGAAGTCAAGAACCCCAGAGGTCTGGCAGAGATAAGGAAGGAGAAAATTCCCGGCATGAAATTTCATAGCTGGTGAAGATGCCTGGGATTGGGAGATGGAGAAACAGGAAAAGGAGACCAGTAAAACTGGATCAAAGAGTACAAGGGGACTGTGGACTGTAGGGAGTTTCCTGGGAGAGCCTGTAGGTGGGCGCCAGAGAAAGAAGTCCAATGAAGGATTTTATATTCATTCTGGAGGCAGTAGGGAGCCATGGAAGTGTATTGATTGGGGTAGAGAGAGGAGAAGGGAGGGAATTTCACATGGCCACATCTGCAATTGAGATCACTTTGATAGCTTTGAGTGGAAGATGGACTGGAGTGGGGTCAGAAAGCCAAACAGGTCTCATTGGGCAAACCACTAGGTGGCCTAGTGGTTTGAGAGCCAGGTGTAGAAATGAGAGGTTCTAGGTTCAAATCTTAACTCTGATACATCCTAGCTGGGTGATCCTGGGAAAAAAATTTTACCAGCATTGCCTAGACCTCACCAGTCTTCTGCTTTGGAAGCAATACATGGTAGATGGAAGATAAGGGTTTAAAAAGAAGGCTATAGCCAAAGTCCAGGAGTGAAGTAATTTGTACTTGTCCCAGGGTGGTGGCAGCATCAGAAGAGAGAAAGGGGCATGTGCAAGAGGTATTACAAAAGTTAGATCAGCAGGATTTAACCACAGATTGGATGGGGCAGTGACAGAAGTAGAGGATGACAGCCAAGTTTCAAGCCTTGAGACTAGGAGGATAGTGATGTCTCAACAGGTCACTCAATCTAATTCTCTTTCTTTATAGGTGGAAAAACTGAGGCCCAGAGAGTTGAATACCTGTCTAAGGTCACATTGAAAGTGATTGAAGCAGGATTTGAACCCAGGACTCTTGACACCAAATTTCATGAGTTTTCAGTGGACTAGGCTATCTCTGGGAAGATTAATAATTTCTACGCACCATTTTTTAAACCCTTACCATCTGCCTTAGATTCAATGCTGTATGTTGGTTCCAAGGCAGAAGAGTGGTAAGGAGAGGCAAAGGGGTTAAATGATTTCACCAGGGTCACAGAGCTGGGAAGTGTCTGAAGACACATTTGAACCCAGGACCTCCCATCTCTAGGTCTGGTTTGCAATCCACTGAGCCACCCAGCTTCCCCTTCTACCCATCATTTTTTGTGTAGATCAAATAATGGAGAAAGTTGGGCAGACTTAGGTGATGAAATGCATCCTGGAGATTGCCAACAGCCAGGAAACCACTCCTTGCAGAGACCAGAGACTTGCTGCTGGCCTTCACTGCCAGACAGATACTTCATGTTCTTTTGAGTCAGTCTTCCGATTCCTAGAGGGTATTTATCAGGTGATGTCATAAAAGTACGAGTTTATGTCTCTGTCTCCTTCCCTCCCCCACTTCTCTCTCTCTCTCTCTCTCTCTCTCTCTCTCTCTCTCTCTCTCTCTCTCTCTCTCTCTCTCTCTCTCTCTCTCTTCCTCTGTCTCTCCTTATCTCTCTATATCTCTGTCTCTGTCTTCCTGTCTCTCCCTATCTCCCTATCTCTCTGTCTCTGTCTCTGTCCCCCCCTCCATATCTGTCTCTGTCTCTCTCTCCCTCCCTCTCTCTCTGTCTCTGTCTCCCTCTTTCTCTGTCTCCCTCTGTCTCTCTTTCCTTGTCTTTCTATATCTCTGTCTCTGTCCCTGTCTCTTTCTCTCTCTCTTTCTCCCTCCCTCTCTCTGTCTCTGTCTATATCTCTGACTCTGTCCCTGTTTCTTTCTCTTTTTCTACCTTCCTTCCTCCCTCCCTTCTTCTCTGTCTCCCTCTGTCTCTGTCTCTGTGTGTCTCTGGCTCTGGCCAGATTTTAGACATATATCCTTTAGGAGAGGCAGGAAGGAGTGTTTGTCTCCTTAAAGAGTTTGAGAGCTGGGTTCAAATCCTCTTACTGTCTATGTAACTCTGGGTAAGTTACTTATTTGATCTCTGCCTCAGTTTCCTTATATGTAAAATGAGAGGGTTGGACTGGATCCCAACCTCAAAGGTTCTTCCTAGCTCTATGATCCCATTTATGAATCTCATGCCAAGGCAGATCTTTGGGGAACAAAGTGGCCAAAAATTTTCTCCTCTGGAAGGATGAATGCCAATCTCTCGTGAGCTTAAACTCAGTTTCTAAATTAGGTAAAGCTCAACAGTGTTTGGCTTATAATAATAACCAAAAGCATCTCAGCTGAAGGTAAGAAAGCTGGCAAAACTTGGCTTAGATTAACCTACCAACAGCAAGGGACTTGGGGCCCCCAGAGTTCTTTTTTTTTTTTTAATTCCTACCTGCTTAGCACTGATGCTATGTATTAGCAGGAAGGGTTATGCAATTGGGGTTAAGTGACTTGCCCAGGGTCACACAGCTAGGAAGTATCTGAGGCCAGATTTGAACCAATATTCTTTTAAATCTGGGTATTTGGCATGCAAGAAACAGAACAAGCCAGAACAGGCCAGGGAGGAAAGGCTGGAAGTTGAGTGAGCCTCTGTGACTTCCAGGAAAGACCAGGGACAAGAGGAATGCACTTTAAAAGGGTCTGTCTACTTCCTGGCTTTATCTAACACTAACTCCCACATCTCCACCCCCTGCAAGGCTAAGAGCTTTAAATTGAGGGCAGATTGTGAAGTGGGCAGCAATTGAAGGTAAACAGAACTTGGTTATTTAAAAATCCAACCACCAAGTTGCTGCTGATGGGGGTGAAGGAGTCTGGGGCTGGAGTTTGGCATTCCTAGACAATGAGAACCACAGGCTGAAACCCTGGTGAGCACCAGAAGGAGTGTTGACTCAGCTCCTGCCCTGCCGAGCTAGGTAAATTGAGTCTCTCCTCTCCCCCTCTTCTATCACAAGATATCACACAATAGCTCTTAGAGGTAAGTGCTACAAATGTCTTTATTCCCATCTAATGGATGGGGAAACTGAGGCCAAGCAAAAAGATCACAGAGTAAGGAAGAAGCTTTGTAATCTGCCTCCTTCCTACCTTTTCAATCTTGTTACACTGTATTCCCCACAGCCCACACTTTCATGTACTTACATTTTTCTAATAAATTCTTACTTTCCACCTTATTGGTTCTAAGGCAGAAGAATGAGGAAATGGGGGTTAAGTGACTTGCCCAGGGTCATACAACTAGGAAGTGTCTGAGGCCAGATTTGAACCCAGGACCTCCATGTCTCTAGATCTGGCTCTCAATACACTGAGCCATCCAACTGCCCCCAGATGTTCTTTAAAAAAAAATCCTTACCTTCTCTCTTAGAATCAATACTGTGATTGGTTCCAAGGCAGAAGAGTGGTAAGGGCTAGGCAGTGGGGGTTAAGTGACTTGCCCAGGGTCACACAAGAGGAAATATCTGAGGCCAAATTTGAACCCAGGACTCACCTAGTTGCCCCCTGCCCCCCAACCCATGCACTCTTGGATCCAGTTACATTGGCCTCCTTCTTGTTCCTTCATCTCCCAATTCCAGGTATCTTCACCAGCTATGAAATTTCATGCCTGGAATGCTCTCCTTCTTCATCTGTGCCCACTGGTCTCCCTGACTCCTTTCATGTCCTAAATAAAATCCTACCCTCTTTCCCTAACCTCCTTAATGCTAGTACCTCCCCTTTGGGATTCACTCTCATTTAGGATAAAATTCAAACTCTATTTGAATTTAAAGCCCCTTAAAATCTGGGTCCAAGGTGAAGGTTTGTTGGGCAGCCACTAGACACAATCCCAGCAATACTGCCTATTTTGAACCCTTATCTTCTGTCTTTGCATCAGTTCTAAGACAAAGGGCTAGGCAATTGGGGTCAAGTGACTTGCCCAGGGTCATGAAGCTAGGAAGTATTTGATTTGAACTCAGGTCCTCCTGTCTCTAGACTCTATCCACTGTGCTACCTAGCTGCCTGTTTTGTGACATTATTTCTGCCACCTGTGTCTTACCACAATCTGTCCCCATCACCCCAGGAATCCTCTCCCTTCTTACCTCCACCTCTCAGAAACTCCAGTTCTCTTCAAAGCTCAGCTCAAGGGCCCAAGTTCCTTCTACTCAGGAGTGCCTGAGCTAAGCTTGGGCTACCAGCTCTCTAGAGAATATGAGTACATTTTTATCTTTATTTATACCTCATAAATGAGCAAACCCTCTAATTAAGGACTTGGTTTATCATTTTGGTGATTGCCTAGACAAGAGAATGTGGGGGAAATTTTTTTGGAGATCCAGTTGTTAAATATTTACGAGCAGATTCCTGCTTCCACCCACACCTGACTTTGTATATACTGTCCCTATCTGTGCATGCTTTCCTGAGTAGAATGTAAACTTTTTGAGGTCACAGATATATTTATGGTTGTCCTGATTAGTTGAATGAAAGGGTGGGAGCTGGGTTTTAATCCTGTTCCTCCTAGTCATTATTTGAAAACATACAGTGAAGTCAAGAGGGATGAAAGGGGGAATTGGAGTCAGTTTCCCTGCTCTGTCCCTTGAATATTGGATGTGGAAACTCAAAAAGCCCTGAGTTCAAAACCTGCCTCAGACACTTCTTGGTCTAGTCACTTAACCTCAGTGTCCCCACCTTTACAATAGGGCTATAAGTATTATTCTAATCTAAGACAAATGAAGAGGAGCTAGGCAAATGGGGCTAAGTGACCTGCTCAGGGTCATAGAGCTAGGAAGTATCTGAGATTAGATTTGAACCCAGGACCTCCTGACTCCAGTCCTGGTGCTCTATCCATTGTGCCACTTAGCTATCCTGAGGCTAATAATTTTATTTCCATTCCCAGGAGAATAGCATAAGATAAAGTGTGTTGAAAATCTTAAAGTAATATAAGAATGAATGGGAAGGCATGCATTGAGTGCATACTGTGTGCACAGTATTGTGCAAAGTTTCTGGGGCTACAAACAGGAGCAATGAAGACAGTTCTTGACTTCAAGGAACTTGCATTCTATTAGGGGAAGATAATTCAGAGAGGGGAGCTAGGCTTGGAAAGAGAAGAGGCTGGAGTGCCAATAATAATAGCAGCGTTTATAAAATACTTTAACCTTTGTAAAGTAACTTTATAAATAATATATCATTGGGTCCTCACAACAGTCCTTCAAGGTAGGGGCTAATTAAGATCCCTATTTTACAGATGAGGAAATGCAGACAGAAAGATTAAGTGACTTGTCCAGAGTCACAATGCAGAAGTGGTGGGGGGCAGGATTTGAACTCAGATCTTCTTGGCTCAAGGAACAGCTAGGTGGTACAGTGGATAGAGATATCAGGCTGGGAGTCAGATTCAAATATGACCTCAGATACTTAGGATAGTCATTTAACCCTGTTGGCCTCAGTTTCCTCATCTATAAAATGAACTGAAGAAGGACATGGAAAACCATTCTTTGTTACAAAAACCCCAAATGGGATCACAAAGAGTCAGACATACCTGGAATGACTGAACAACTTTTTGGTTTATGGTCCTTTGTTTGAGCCACTGTGCCACCTAGTTGCCAAAGCTACCTAGATTGGAGATGGCCGGCTGATATTCTTGTGAGTAAAGAGCAATTATTATTTACCTGTGTAACCTTAGAAAAGTTCACTCTGGTACTCAGTTTCCTCCTCTGTAAAATGAAGTGATTGGTCTCTTCCAGTCCTACATATATGATCCTTAAACGAAATGCCTCATGAGATCCTCCCTGGGTTCCACAGCAAACTGAGTGATGACTTGGAGTCAGCAAGCCCTGAGTTCAAATCCTCTCAGACACTTCCTACCTGTGTGAATCTGGGAAAGCCACTTCACTCTTGTCTCTCTCAATTTCTTCATCTGTAAAATGGGGCTAGTAATACTTATATTGTAGAGGTGCTGTGAAGATCAGATAATACATGTAAAGTGTTTCCCACGCTTGGTTGTTGTTGTTCAGCTGTGTCTGGCTCTTCTTGGTCTCATATATTTTTATATATATTATATTATGTTATATTATATTGTAATATGTTATGTTATATTATGCAGTATTATATTATACTGTTATATTTTATTATGTTATGTTATATTATATTGTTACATATTATGTTGTCATGTTATGTCATATTGTGTTGTATTATATTGTATTATGTTATGTTGTATTATATTGTTATATTATATTGTATCATGTTATATTTTATTGTTATGTTGTCTTTTATTATGTTATATTATGTTGTTATATTATGTTACATTATGTTATGTCATGTCGTATTACATGTAATGGAGTGGTTTGCCATTTTCTTCTCTTGTGGATTAAGGCAGAGGTTAAATGACTTGCCCAGGGTCACCCAGCTAGTAAGTGTCTGAGGCCTTCTGAACTCCAGACCCAGTGTTCTATCCACTGAACCACCTAGCTGCGCCTCTCAAACCATTAAGGCTACCAAAATGCAGGCTCTAATGATCTATTCAAGGCTTCTGCCATCCATGATTGCAAAAGATCCTCAAGCCTTTATGGGGGAGGGAAATCGAGGCAGAGAAAATGGAAGCCAAGGGGGACTGTGCTGTTCAGCCCAATACCCTTTTCAATTCTAGGCTGCTCTTAGAGACTTTAAATTGCTGAGGAGCTGCAGCCCATGTTCTGATGGCTATCACAGGGGACGTAGGTGAGGGAAAGACCCCTTGGAAGAAATGGAGCTTAGCTTTGGGTTTGGAAGGGGCTTTAACAGGTCATCTGGGTTCATCTCACAGATAAGGATAGCAAAAAGACTCAAAGAGGGAAGTGACTTGCCATAGATAATCAGTGGCCCTCCTGGTATTTGAACTTTGGTCCCCTGACTCTCCAGATCAGAGTTCCTGCCATCCTTCCAAAGAATCCTTCTTGCACAATAAGCTTCCAGACTGTGGAAAGACCCTTCCCGGGGGGCAAATGCTAATGTCTACACATTTGAGTTGATAAGAAAGTCTGAGAAATATTCCATAGGACAGGAAGGCTTTGGTTTCCTTGCCAACTCTTTAAAACTAGGAGATCATCAGCTTGAGAGATGGAAGAGACTTTGGAAATTAGCTATTTCAATAGTCTCCTTTAATAGATGAGGAAAACTTGGGCCAAGAAAAAAAGATGACTTGCCCAAGGTCATACTGCTAGAACATAGCAGAGGCAGAATTTAGACCCAGGTCTCAATCCAAATCCTGTGTTCTTTCCATTACGTTCATCATTATCAAGTATAGGGACTGTTAGATGGCTCAGTGGATAGTGTCAGGCTTGGAGACAGGAGGTCCTGGGTTAAAATATCAGATACTTCCTAGAAGTGTGACCCTGGACAAGTCACTTAACCCTAATCGCCTATTCCTTATCAGTTCTAAGACAGAGAAGGTAAAGGTTTAAACTATCAAAAAGTTACACTCCTATATCTCTCTTCCTTAAAATTGTGGAACCTTGAACTCCTCCTCCCACCCCAGGGATGACTGGTTCTCATGTCTTTTCTGTACAGAACATTTTCCCTTGTAAGAAAGAACCCCACCCCATCCCAGGCTCTGCCTTTTTCATTTTCTGCGTTTTTGTTTTTGTTTTTGACCCAATTTGGGATGTAGGTGTGGTGTAGGAAATTTTCCTTGTGTGCAGAGGCTCACCATAAACATTTATTAAGCACCTACTATGTGCCAAGCACTGCTAAAGGCCAAGGCTGAAAAGAAAAGCATAAGACAATCCCTGTTCTCTAGGAGGGAGACAATGAAAAAAAAACAAAACTATGTACAAACAAGCTATAGTAGAGCCAAACTGGGGAGAATCAAAGGCACTAGAATGAAGGGACATTGGGAAAGGCTCCGTGTAGAAGGTGGGATTTTAGCTGGGACTTGAAGGAAGGCTTAATACATGTTAAACCTGAATTGCCAGAGTTAAAATGGTCTTTAGCAGGGTTTATGCAAGAGCAGTGGCTAAATTGGGGGATCTGTCTTAGATTTTGGGGTCTGCAAACCTGTCTTTTGGGTCATCGTGAGCTGGGATTCAGTTTCTTCCACTGTAAATTGAAGAGGTCGGACTGACCTCTGTAAGTCCCTTCCAGTTTCCAATCTTATTTACACACAGAGAAACTGAGTCCTTGGCTCAAAGTTTCCAACTCTCTCGCCTTCATCAAGAACCTCACTTTTCAATAAATAAATAAATAAATAAATAAATAAATAAATAAATAACACAAGTGAGGATGGTTCCCCAGTCTAGGGAAGAAGCGATCTCCTAGAACAGAGGGGCTTAGCGATCCATCCTTTCCTCCTGTCTCCCAATCTGCCTGGGCAGGGAAATGAAATAATACATTTATTTGGGGACTCAGCTGCCCCGGGCTATCCCAGAAGAAGAAGAAAACCCGGGAAGGCTTGACTTGTCGAAGTCTCAGCTGCGCCCACCGCCCCCTACCCCAGGCGCGAGGGAGCCCTCTCCTCACGCTCCCTTCTAGTAGTTGCTGCTTCTGCTGCCGCCGCTGCTTTTGCTATTGCTGCTGCCGCAGCCGCAGCCGTCGCGGGGGCGGGGACGAGGGCGGGAGGAAGGGGCGGGGGAGGCGCCGCGGGGGGCGGTGCCCAGTCCCAGCTGAGCGCTCTCGGGCACGTGACCGCGCGGGGCTCGGCTCTCGGCTGCTCTCGCGCCCCCTCCGAGGAGCCCCGGGGAGCGGAGTGTCTCGCGCTCCTAGCCCCAGCCCCAGCCCCAGCCCCAGCTCCAGCCTCAGCCCCAGCCCCAGCCCCAGCCCCAGCCCCAGCCCCAGCCCCAGCCCCAGCCCTAACCTCAGCTTCAGCGCCAGCCCGGCTCGGCCCGGGCAGCAGCAGGAATAGCAGCAGCTGCGAGAGCAGCCTTGACAGCAGCAAGCGGCGGCGTCTCGCGCCCTTCCGCCCTGCGCGCTTCGGGGCGCCCCAGGGAGAGCCCGCGGGGGAAGGAGGGGAGCTGCGTCCCCTCGGAGGAGCTAATAGAACCAGCACCTTTGCATCGTTGTATTTCTGGGGCCGGGGCGGCGGGCGGGCGGGCTGCAAGCACACACCCCCAGGCTCGGGCCAGGCAGACGGACGCGGCAGCTGCTTGCGGCTGCGGGATCTCCTCCGACTCTGCCTCGCTCTCTGCATCTGGAGCAGCGCCCCCGCTTCATGCCCAGGGTCCCCTCGGCCGGCGGGCGGGACAAGGAGCCGCCGGCCCGGCCCCCACGGACTGCTGCAACCTCGGGAGCCCGAGCACGGGGGCGGCCGCCAATTGGCAGCGCGGAGCTCCGGAGCGGTAGGTGGACCCCCAGCGGGCCTGGGAAGGGCGGGGGGGGGGGGGGGCGGCATGGGCGGCAGAGGCACCCCGGCTCCCGGAGCCTCCCCGTGCGGCCCGAAGTCTCCGCCTGGCGGCTGTTGCTTCTGCGGCCGCCCCAGGGCTGCGCTAGGGGTGCTGCAGGGGGCGCCCCCCCCCCCCCCCGGAGTCCCGCAGCCGGGGCTGTAAGCTTTGGCCGTGCTCAGCCACTGACCCTCCGGAATTCCCGAAAGCCCCGAGGGACCCGGTTCCCCACTGGGGCAATGCAGGCTCCTCTTGTGTCTTGCTCCGGTTTTCGCCTTCCTTTGCTCTCCCTCCGGCCCTTTCACTTTCTTTCTTTACCCCAGATTTCTTTCTGTCCCTCTACTTTCTCTTCTCTGGCTCACTTCATTTTCTTTCTCCTTTCCTTTATCCTCTTTTCTCTGTCTCTCCTTTCCCTTCTTTTTCTTATTCCCTTTGTCTCGTTCTCTCCCCTCCTTCCCCTCTTCGTCCAGAGGGAGAGGGGTGGGGAGGTGATGTGCTCTCCCTCCTTCCGTTTTTCTCCTTCCTTCCCTTTCTGTCTCATTCTCTCCTTCCTCTCTTCCTCTTGGCTGCACCTCCAGAGGGAGAGGGGTGGGGAGGTGATGTCGGTCGTTCTCGTGCGTTCGTTCTCTCTCTCTCTCTCTCTCTCTCTCTCTCTCTCTCTCTCTCTCTCTCTCTCTCTCTCTCTCTCTCTCTCTCTCTCTCTCTCTCCCCCCCCCCTCCTTCTCCCCTTTCCCTTCTTTCCCTCTTCCTCTTGGCTGTACCTTCTGAGAAAGAAGGGTGGGGAGGTGATGTGTTCAGGGTGATTGAGATTTCTAAGTACTTTACCTCCTCGGGTTCCTCTGCCCTTATATTAACTTTGGGGGTCGGGCAACCACCTCTGAAAAAGTTTCTCCGGGAATACTTAGTTTCGCTCCCACCCACCCCTTCTCAGCATTGGCCAGTGCCCAAATCCACCAACGAGACTAGCCTAATGTCTTTTCTCTGCTGGGGTGTGTGTGGAACATACATCCCTTCTATGCTGGGGGCAGAACTGACCCACCTTCCCTTTCAAGCAGCCTGTGGGACTCCTTCCTTGTTCAGCTTAGCTTTGGGGACCCCAAGCTTCCTAAATGAGTCTATTTTCCCCCCTAAACAGCTTTAAGGGGGGGCTAAGACTTGGACGACAACCAGCCCCCACCTTTTTTGTTGTTGTTGTTGTAAAAAGCATGAAGTGATTTAAAGTCAAAACCCCAAACCTGCAACCACACTGCTGGCTTCTTTGCGGGAGCTCAGCATCTCCCACACAAGTTTGGGACAGGAGAGAGTGACAATCCCAGGGAGAGGAAGAGAGAAAGCTTAGTTAGGGCAGAGCTGGGCTGCAGGAGAGCTGCAAAGCCTGCTTGGCCTCAGGACTGGAGAATTCAGATTTTCCTCCAGCTCACTAAGGAAGTGAAGTGTGTGTATATGTTGCAGCCCGTAGTAACAACTGCTTGGGAGACACCCTATGCTGCCAGTTACAGAAAGCTGCTGGAGTCTTGGCGTCCTCACACTTCTCCAACTCCAATTGAGAAGTCAAAAAATTGCAGGGAGGAGGAGATGCTCTGGGTTTCCACAAGGAGGGAGCCTCACAGCCTTCTGCCTTCTCCCTTCCTCCACTCTCTCCCCTCCCCCTTTCTCTCCTTTCTCCAAATTAAATATATAGTTTTCAGTTGAGTTGGCATTTGCTGCTTCCTGAGTGAGTAATTTTAATTAAACCCTCCAGCGTCAGTGACTGGTCATGAGTTGAGTTTTAACAGGTGTTCATTGTAAAAGCCCCATCCTTCAGGATGACTAAAGTTTGATGGTCAGGAAAAAAAAGACTTAATTTTAACATTAAAAAGTATGGGGAGAGTCTGGAGGGAGAGAAGGGTAGAAAGGTGGCCAGGGGGTTGCTCAGTAATCAGTCATTTATTTACGTGCCTGATACATCCCGGATACTGTCCTTATTACTGAGAACCCAAAGAGAGTCTCTTCCCTTGAGGGACTGACTATATATCACCTGGCTTCAGAGAAGAACAAAGAAAAAAAATTACATAGGGTCCATTTCCCTTGAATGGGGGCTCCCTTCCATACTTTGGGAAAAGCATCGGGAGTTAAGGGTGCCTGGTTACTACTGAATTTACCATTTTGATCTCTGGGGTGCTAACTATCCTGGGCAAGTCCCATAAGTACTCTGTTCCCCAATTTACTCATCCATAAAATGAGTGGGGTGGCCTCCTTGACTCTGAGGTCTGTTCCAACTCTAATCTATGATATAGGCTAGTGTTGGCGAAGGTTTTTGAGTTTGAGTGCCCAGAGGGTAAATTCAAACTGTTTGTGAGCCCCCCCCCCCATATTAACCAGGCAGCAACCTGAGCAGCATGCCGGCTGGCCATGCATGCCAATACTTTGCCAACACTGATATGAGCTGATTCATAGGTGCCAAGGTTGAAGCTGGCCATAGCAGCAGAGGCTTTTAGAACTAGAATTGAATGGGAACTCAGAGGTCATATAATACAACTTCTTCATTTTGTCCATAAGGAAAGTGAGATCCAGAGAGGACTGCTTTGCCTGAGGTTACATAAATAGCAAGCTGGCAGATCTGGGGATTTGGACTCTTTCTGTGGTACCACATTTCCTTTCTCCCCCTGTGCTAGCTATGGTATAGAAGCTTCAGCACTAAGCCATAAATATATTTTAATATCCGTTTTGCCTTGAACTTGTCCCTGGCATATAAGGGCTTACTAAATACTTGATTTTTGATTTATTTTAGCTTCTTATGACCACAGATAGGGTGGTGGCTTCCTTCTCTTGGGCTAGAGTGGGGCAGAATTATCCCTTCCCTCCCCCAACCTTCTCCCTGTTTATAATCCATCATTCTAGAATCAGCCTGTGGTGCCAGGCAAAAGGACCTTGGGAATGGAGAGACTAGTTCTTACTTTATCAGCTGTGAGACCTTGCCCAAGTGATTTACCTCTCTAGACCTCATTCTCCCTATCTACAAAGCAAAGTGGAGGATTTCTAAAACCTCTCAGTTTTCCTAGTCATTCTGTGAACTCTTCCTTGAGTAATGTTTGCCTCCTTGAAGTTGGGTGATTCTAAATGGGTCACTGTCAGCTCTGAGCTGGCATGGGATGGCCTTTCAGAAGAAGGGCAGTGTCTTTCAGCAGATTTTTTCCTGCCCACCCATCCAGCATAATCCTGCCCTGTGAAATGAGTACAGATGCTGAATTTCTGCTGTTGAACCTTGGGGAGTGATCCAACTCATTAAGAAACTTCCCAGATACCCAAGAGTGGCCCACAAGGAGAGGGCCTTCACACTTGCTGGTCCTACTCGGTTTCATTCTGAAGTATCTGTGAGCTCAGGCTCAGAAATTGCCTGGAATCCATCCCCAGACCATTCTTTTAAAACTTAATTTTGTACTCTGCTCACAAGTATGGTTGGGGAGTTCTCAATGAGAAATGTTGCAGGCGGCACCTTTAAAGAGGGAGAAGGGCTTGGGGGAGGGAGAGGGAAGATGCTTTTTTTTTTTTTGTGAATTGGAACAATTACAACTTGTGGCTTTGAACTTGGAAGGGACAAATACTGGTGTACTGCCCAAGTGTTCCTCCTGAAAGATTGTATCTATGTAGATGGAGTTTTTCCTTAGTCCAGTTGCATTTTAAATGTGCTAGGAAATCTTGTAATTTAAAAGAAACCTTCCATAAAGTGAATGACACTGTTCTTTCTCCCCTCCAAAGGCACAGAAAATATGTAAATCATTCTGGGGGGTTGTTTCTTTGATTTGAGAGTTTTCCTGACCAGAGCAGCTGGGGGGGCTGAGCCTGAGATTTGAATAGCTCAGATCCACTGAAATAGAATTCTTGGATGCCCGGGTGCTAGATTTGCTTAAAGCAGGGTGTACTGGTTGTGACATTTCAGAATTTATCTGACTCCCATGCCACTGAATTAGCTGTTACTCTGTTTCCTTGATACAGTTTTTGGAGGCGGGTAGAGTAAGAAGATCTATATAAGGTGTATTGGTTTATACTCTGAGCCCTTGTTTACTCTTTTTTTTAAGTGTGGGGCTAATATCTTTGGTGTGAGATTGCTTTATATTACTTACCCATTTTCTCCTTGTTATAGCTGGCTTTCCAAAGTTGTATTGTATGGTGTCTCATGTGTATTATCTCATAGACAGCCCTCTGATGCAGAAACCCTGATATCCTCTTATAGATGGAGAAACTCCAAACTCAAAGATATCTTATGAGTCTGGGTGAACCACAGACTTGTAGAATCAGAAGAGACTTGGGTTTGTGTCTCACCTCTGAAACTTACAAACTTTCTGGTTATGAATGAGTCATTTAACAGTCATAGAACTTTATTTTCTTCATATGTCAAAAGGAAAAATACGTTGGTAGTACCAATTTCCCAGAGTCCAAGACAGAGGAGGCAGATAGGAATACAGGATTTGGAGTGAAGATTTCAGATGCTGATTGCACTTTATAGTGAGCTTGGGTGATTTGCCTCAGTTTCCCTCTTTATCTGTGAAATGGAAGAGAATGGACTATTTGACCCGGTCCAACTCTAATCTGTGATACTATCATGAAATAAAGTAATAGATGAAAAGGGCTATAGAAATTTTCAGGTAGCCTTTTTGGAGCCAAAAGGAAAGAAGATTATTCCATGTCCTAGTTGGAATGGGTTCTTCCTTGTCTCAGCTTCCTTCAAGTGCCAGCTTAAAACCTGCCTTCTCCAGGAAGCCGTTCCCAATTTCCCTTAATCCTAGAGCCTTCCTTCCCAATATTATCTCCAATCCCACTCTCTGTGTCTTTTTTTACACACAGCCATTTGCAGATTGTTGTCTCCCCTAAGATTGTGAGCTCAACAGTAGGGACTGTCTTTTGCCTTTCTTTATATGCATGCCACTTAACAGTTCTTAATCAATACAAGTTGACTGATATCGCCTCACCTCACTAAGTTACAAAACGTATATTGCACACTGCTAAAGTTGTTAGGTTTGTTGCTTAAAAAAAAACAACACCACTTCTTTCTTAGAACCAATACTAAGTATCAATTCCAGGGCAAAAAAGTGGTAAGGGCTAAGCAATTGAGGTTAAGTGACTTGCCCAGGGTCATGCAGCTAGGAAGTTTCTGAGGTCACATTTGAATCCAGAACCTTCCAACTCTAAGTCTGGCTCTCTATCCATTGAGTCACCTAATTGCCCTTTTATTGCCATAATTTAAAAAAATGAACCTGGTGACCCAAATTAAAAACATTGTACTGATCATTTGTTCCTGCTCCCAGACACTGGAAAGACCCCTCTGACATTGTCTTCTAATAGGATTTGTCCCTTGCCTCATTCATGGGTGTTGGGTTTTGCAATAGCTTGTGGTGTCAGGAAAACATGGAAACTGTGATTTTTGTTTGTTTTCTAACCAAAAGCACTGGGCCAAGGGTGAATAGAAGAAAGCTCCCTTTGCGTGTGCCCATGTAAAGCTGTACTAGACCAGATTTGGAGATGGAAGAAAACATCTGTAACATCACTGATGTGCAAGAAGGGACATGTCTACAAAGACAGAGGAAGGGTTGGGGAATTCACATCAACAAATGAATTCCCTGTTTGTTGGCACATAGTTTTCCTTGTGCCAGGAACTATCCATGCAAAGGCAACATATGAAATAGCCCTTACCCTCAAAAGCTTCCATTCTATTTCGGGGTGGAGATGGTTGGCTATGATGCATGCATAGATAAATAAACACAACCCTAACACAAAATGACTTGGGGAGGAGCAGCTGGGTAGCACAGTGGATAAAGTGACAAACTTAGAGTTGGGAATCAATTCAGACCTCAGATACTGCCTAGCTGTGTGACCTTGGATGAGTCACTTAACCCCCATTGCCTAGCTCTGACCACTCTTCTGCCTTGGAACCCATGCATAGTATTGATTCCAAGATGGAGGGGAAAGAAAGGAAGGAAGGAAGGAAGGAAGGAAGGAAGGAAGGAAAGAAAGAAAGAAAGAAAGAAAGAAAGAAAGAAAGAAAGAAAGAAAGAAAGAAAGAAAGAAAGAAAGAAAGAAAGAAAGAAAGAAAGAGAAAGAAAGAAATTGTTCATACAGAGTGTCCTTTCTCCCTTTTTTTGCCCTGAACTTATGCAGAATTGATACTTACAAGCCCAGATTTTTACACCTCTCTGGAATATTTAAAAATGTAGGTCTCATTCTGTACCCTAGACCATCACCTCTTTGTGAGGCAGTGCTTCTCAAACTATATACTATCCCAAGTGTCCTCCACTCGCTGCTCTTATAACCTGATTTCTAATATAGGTCACAGTAGACTAGGAATGGTTTCTTGGAATGAAGAAATAGTTATAATGGCCCTTCTCAGTGTTTTTCAGCCACACAAGTATTCTGCTCCCCTTATATGAGTTGCTGACACCTCGACACCCTTCCCCTGCCTTCTCCCCAAGGTAATCGGATCCTCCTCTAAAGGTCTATTCCAGGGATTCTAAGCCTGGGGAGGGGATCAGAGTGTGTGTCCATGAACTTGTGTGTATATAAATATCTACATCCATATATTTATTTTATTTAATAAATTGATGTATACAGTTATACATATCAGTATCATGCAAAAATGAATGACATAGGATTATAAAGAAAACCAATTACATAAAATAAAATAAAACTAATTGTATTGATAAGTGAGAACTGTATTTCAGTGGAATGTATTTCATTTTATTCATGATTCTAAGAAGGAATCTAATGACTTTCCCAGATAGAGCTACCAAAGGGGGCCCTGGCACAGAAAAGGTTCAGTCGCTGCCCTCCATTGATATTCCATTGATTGTGGCCCTGGGTTCTTAAAGGCTGTTCCTGATACAAATTGGTCTGTCTCCAAGCCAGAACTGGGGGAAGTTGAGGCTGGAGATTCAAGTACCAAGAATGATACATTGGGCTTGATGATGTGAATGAGGAGAATAGCAACAGTAGCTGGCATTTATATAGTGCTATAATAATAACATAATAATAATAGGCAGCTAGGTGGTTCGATGAATAGCATACTGGGCTTGGAATCAGGAAAACTCATCTTCATGAGTTCAAATGTGGCTTCAGCTTCAGACACTAGCCTTGTGACCCTGGGAAAGTCATTTAACCCTGTTGGCCTCAGTTTCCTCATCTGCAAAATGAGCTAGAGAAGGAAATAGCAAAAACACTTTAGTATCTCTGTCAAGAAAACCCCAAAGGAGGCAACTGGGTGGCTCAGTATATTGAGAGCCAGACCTAGAGATGGGAGGTCCATAGTGCAAATCTGGCCTCAGATTTCCTAACTGTGTGACCCTGGGCAAGTCACTTCACCCCCATTGCCTAGCCCTTACCACTCTTCTTCCTTGGAGCCAATACAGAGTAGTGACTTCAAGACAGAAGGTAAGGGTTTAAAAAAAAAAGAAAGAAAAGAAAACCCCAAAGGAGGTTACAGAGAGTGAGGAACGATTAAACAGTAACAAATTAATAACAACAATGAAAAAAGCATATTGCTTTCAGTTTTGCAATGTAGTGTCTGAGAAGGCAGTACTACTGCCTTTGGGCCAGGTGGGTGGAAAAGAAAAAAGGGAATGGGCATTTATTTAATACCTGCTGTGTGCCATGTACTCTGTGAAGCGATTTACAATTATTAGCTAATTGATCCTCATAACAACTCTGGGAGGTAAATGCTATTATCTCCATTCTATGGATGAGGAAATGGAGATTTTAAATAAATAATATTTATTTATAATGATAATTCTATTATGTATTATATTTATTATGTTGTATAATTATAGATAATATTTATTAGTAAATAATATAAATAAAATAAAACAATTTATTGTCCAGAGTCACAACAGTTTCTATGTATCAGAGGTAGGATTGGATTCCAAGATATGTTGGGTTCCAAGTCCCAGACTCTGGATTAGAGCTTCTTCTGCCCTTGTTTCTCAAAGGGCAGAAAAGGGAAGGGTTAAATAGCAGCTGGACCCTTTTTTTTTTGTTCCTATTGATGGTCTTGTTTTTGCAAGGATAAACCAAACCTTTGAATGTTCAGAACTGGCCAACTGTGATGAGGCCTAAAGCCCCTCCTCACTGCCTTGGTCTTTTCATTTTTTGGAATGACTGGAGAGCTTGGGCAGAGTGAGAGAGGAGCTCATTAGCATCAAGGGTTCTGACCTTAATCAGCCCCATTGTTGGAGTCCCTTTCCCCCCCTCTCTCTCCCCAAGAGAAGTAGCAAGAGGCCCAGGAATGACTGAATTCCCCAAGTATTTCATAAACACCTGCTATCTGCTAGGTACTCTGCCAGGCACCAGGGATGCAAAGACACAAGTGGGTACAACCCTTTAGATCCTCTGTCACTTCCCCCCACCCTAGTTCAGGCTCCTTACCACCTCACACCTCCTTTATTGCAATAGCCTGCTTGGTGGATCTCCCTGCCTACTTCTAGTTTCTCCCATTCAGCTACAAAATCAGCCCTCCTAAAGCAGGTGTCACCCATCTCTTCAGCAAAACTCCAGGGGCTCCCTATCACCTCCAGGATCAAATATAAAAACCCATCTGTAGGGAGCTCGTAGCCCTCCCTCTCCCCATTTCCAGGCTTCTTAAGCCTTACTCTATGGTTTTACCTAGCATAGGTTTTTTATTTTAAAGTGAGTTCATTTGGTGTCAGGCTCTCTGGCCAAGCCTGAGCCAGTGGCTTTGGAATCAGAGGGCTGAGGAAGCATCCCAGCCCTATTACCTGTGTAATCTTGAGCTGCTCAGCTAAGCCTCTTTGGCCTCAGGTCCTTCCACTGTAAGGAGGACAAAGCAAAAGAAAACTTCTTAGGAGAGGCCATAGTAAAACAAGCAAATGCAATACGGTCAACTTCCCTAAAAAACTCCTCATTATGGCCCAGTTGTGATTGCATTCTCCCTCTTCAGATTCCCTTTTATTATATCCCTCTACCTATGGCCCCAGTAGAAGGTAAGCTTCTTGAGGACAGCAACGCTTTGCTTTTTAAAAATTGTCTTTCTGTGCATATAGTGGATACTTAATAATAAACACATTTGGGGGCAACTGGGTAGCTCAGAGGGTTGAGAGCCAGGCCTAAAGATGGGAGGTCCTGGATTCAAATGTGACCTCAGACATTTCCCAACTGTGTGACTCTGGGCAAGTCACTTAACTTAATTGTTAAAATTAAATTAATATTTATAAATATTATATCTATATAAAATAAATAAAATAATAAAATTAAATTTAAAAAAAAGTCACTTAATTGCCTAGCCCTTACCACTCTTCTGCCTTGGAACCAATACACAGTATTGACAGAATACTTCCAAGATGGAAAGTGAGGGTTTAAAAAAAAAACACATTTAAATTTATTTTTTGTATTCATCATTCTCTCCTTAAAATATGCAGATTTTAGAGGGGGAAAAGGCAGAAATTTTTGAGATGAGAAGTGTGTAAGGAAGGGGAAGTTCCCTGTCCAACACAACAATTCCACTTTGGACCACAGCCCCTGTGCATAAACCATGGTTCTTCCCTCCATCAGATCAAGAGTGATCTTTATAAGGCCTTTTCTGATTACGCTGTTTCTTAGTATGCATCTCCTGCCATATTACTGAATATTTATTTTGTACCTGTATCCCCACAGTGCCTAGCATGGTGCCTGGCACCTGTGGAATTAATTGGATGATAAATTCCAGAAGGATTTCTTAGAAGCATAAAGCTTAAATTGGGCATATCATTGTCCAAATGTGTTAAATTGATCAGTCTCGTTTGATGACTAGTATTAATCCTAGTTATAGGTTCAGAACTGGAAAGAACATCAGAAGTTATCTGATCATTCAACCCCTTGTTTTACAGATAGGGAAACTGAGGCCAAGAGAAGTGAAGTAACTTGTCCAAAGAACAGGGATGGGTCATAAGTGACCGAGCAAGGATTTGAACCCAAGGTTTCTGACCCTAAATGGAGCATTCTTTCCTGTTTCCAGCTCTACCCTCCTTTATAATGATACTGAGTTCTCACTGCTTCCCTTCCAAGGCAGGCCTACTGTTTGCCCTGGGGGCTGTTGTCCTCTCTAATTAGCTGGCAGAGGAGGTGAAACTATTCAGGAGGGAGCCAGTGTTGGAAGGGTCTGTGGAGTCTGATGCCAGAGTTGGAGAAACCTGGGTATTCCAGGCTTTGAAGGAACAATTCATTCATGTGGTGGGTCTGTAATCCGAGGTTTCCTGAGATGAGGCCATCAGCTGGAATCAGAGAGAATCACACTTGGGAGACCGTAGAAGTCATCTGGGCCACCTCCCTCACCCTGGAGGAGACGAAGCCAGACCTGGAACCCAGGGCTTTTCTGACTCCACTTACTAATGGGCCACACTGCCTTGGAAACGAAAAAGAAGGATTCTAGTTCTGGGGAGATGGCAACTATGGGGTCTTGGCTCTGACATTATCTTTGAAGTTGGAACCTAGTTTCAGATCCTGCCCCTTTACTGCCTGTTGTGTGACATGGCAGTCTTACCTGTCTGGCTTGTCTCCTCATCTGTGAAGAGAGGAGTGGTCTACATGAGTGGGCTCAGATGGCAGACAGTTTTAAAATGTTAATTTATCCATGTTCTATTCTATTTTTATTTATTAAATATTTCCCAGTTATATTTTAATGTGTTCAGATTATACTTGGGAGCATTGTAGGCCATGTACTGATGACCTTAAGATGCTTTCTAGCATCTTTAGGGAAAGCCAATTAACTTCTGCCTCAGTTTCCTCAATAGTAAAATGGGGATAACCTTAGCACCTACCATTCAGGGTTGTTGTGAGGATCAAATGAGATATTGTAAAGTGCTTAGCACAGTGACTGGCACAGAATAGGTGCTTAATAAATGTTAGTTTCCTTCCTTCCTTCCTGCCTGCCTGCCTGCCTGCCTGCCTGCCTGCCTGCCTGCCTGCCTGCCTTCCTGCCTTCTTTCCTTCCTGCCTTCCTTCCTTCCTGCCTTCCTTCCTTCCTTCCTTCCTTCCTTCCTTCCTTCCTTCCTTCCTTCCTTCCTTCCTGCCTGCCTGCCTGCCTGCCTTCCTTCCTGCCTTCTTTCCTTCCTGCCTTCTTTCCTTCCTGCCTTCTTTCCTTCCTTCCTTCCTTCCTTCCTTCCTTCCTTCCTTCCTTCCTTCCTTCCTTCCTTCCTTCCTTCCTTCCTTCCTTCCTTCCTTCCTTCCTTCCTTCCTTCCTTCCTTCCTTCCTTCCTTCCTTCCTTCCTTCCTTCCTTCCTTCCTTCCTTCCTTCCTTCCTTCCTCTTTTTTTCCCTTTTCCGAATCTCCAATTCTATAGTCTGCTACTGATTTTGTCTGAATTTGGGCAAATACCTTAATTACAGGATCAGAGATTTTTTCCCCCTGAGTTGAAAGGGACCTTTGAGGCAAATAGGCCAACTCCATTTAAAGGTTGAAGAAACGAGGGACCCCTGGGAGTCTGTGACATCATAATTCTTGTAATAATAATAGCAGACATTTGCCTGACACTCTCGGGTTTGAAAAATGCCTGGGCTGGCAGGGCTTAAGAGGCTCAATTTTGTTTGCTGCAGTTTCTTGATCAAAGACAGATTCACAGAGGCTACAAAATGGAATATTTCAAGGTATTTTAGAACCCTTCATGAGAGATTTTGAAAATGCTATTTTAATTAGGCAGGATCATTAGTCATGTGAGAGGCAGTCTGTAAATAAGGCAGACCTTGGATACCATTGCCTGGGTGACTATGGGCAGGTCACATAACTCTTACACTCTGTGTGGCCAGAGATGCCAGCCTTCGTTGATGAAAGGACCCTTTTCCCTCCATCCTAGCCAGTTTCCCTATGCCAGTAAAACCACAGGTTCTGACCTTTCCTCCCCTCCCTTCTTCCCCCCAAGATTTATTTTTTGTTTAAAACCCTCACCTTCCGTCTTGGAGTCAATACTGGGTATTGGCTCCAAGGCAGAAGAGTATTAAGGGCTAGGCAATGGGGGTCAAGTGACTTGCCCAAGGTCATGCAGCTTGGAAGTATCAGATTTGAACCCAGGACCTCCCATCACTAGGCCGTCTCTCAATCCACTAGCCACCCAGCTGCCCCCTCCCCAAAGATTTAAAATGTATAGAAGGCCACTGTCTCTTCCAGAGTCCAGCCATTAGGAGGTGAGTGTGATGACAGGGAAATTCAGATACAGGCTTGGTTACCTTCTAGTGTGGGAGCTGATAAAAGGTCTTGCCCAGGATCTGGAATGAATTCCTCTCCCTGGGAAAGGGGAAGCCATTGGGTGCTTGCAGTTCTCCCATCTTAACTTCCTAGTTCTGCTGAAAAGGCTGATCACAAGCCTTTCTGACTGTGGCCTTGATAAGGGCAGTGTTATCTTCAAATGGAAGGCTCCATGCCTGTCTGCTTCCACCCCCTCCTGGCTGTAGATCTGTGGACAAACGTCTCAGTAACCTGAGGATGGATGGATGGAAGGATGGATGGAAGGAAGGAGGATGGGGGTGGGGGCCAGACTCCTGGGTGGGCTGCTGGTGATAAATGAGCCCTGGGGCCTTTGTAAGACTCTTTGGAATCAGACCCTGAATGGAACTCAGGTGAGATTACAGGATGTCCATCCTGCTGCTCCTTTTATTCTTGGGGCCCCGTCAGTGATGCTGGTTCTAAGCCGGGCTTTGGAGAGAGAGGATTGGGTTTCTTGAAGGCTCCCTTTGAAAGCCTCTGGTGAGAATTACTTATTCATTATTGGCTGCTGTTAACCTTATCAAGGGTCAGCAGCTGGATGGCTGGGCAGATAACGGTCTTTCCCTCCTAATGGATGGACACTGTTCCCCTGCCTTCTGTCCTCAGCCTGTCCCCTTGGCTTTCTCTCTGGCTATAAATAATTTGCCTTGCAGGTGGCTGGCCTGGGCAGCCAGCTCAATATTGCTGCTAATAGGTGGTGTGGGTGAGCTATCTCTTGCCTGAATGTCTGTCTTTTCTAGCCTTTTGTTAAATTTGCCAGGAAAAGGCTGGCAGGGGCCTCTTAAGCTTTTATTTCCCTGCTGGCTTCCTCCTAGCTTCCTCAATGAATGAATGAATAAATGAATCAACTAGCAAAGAGTTATTGTCTCATTCTGATGATAGCTGATATTCAAAGTGGCTTTTCCGTAGTTATCTCCTTTGAAACTTAGTGCCACCTTGTGAGGTAGATGCTCTGGATTGTCATCAGCCCATTTTTCAGAGTAGGAAACTGAGTCCAAGAATAGTTTAGTAACGAGATCAGAAGTGGAAAGCTGGAATGTCATGTAGTCTGTAGACATGAAGCGATGGTGGTCTTTTCAGGCTTATGACTTGATGTGCAAGACAGAACTGACACATTGAGCAATCATTCCAAACAGGTGTTACGTGATGCAAAACTTACTCAAATGGTGATGAAATGAAATATAAAAAAGAATATAGGCTATATATAGAGTAAAATGTATGTGAAAAGGTTTCAGAGGTTTAGTTAAGGAAATGGGGCTTGCACTGTGCCTTTTTGAAGAACAGGCAACATTTGGAGAGACTTGAAGATAAATTGTTTCGGCATTCAAAGCCCTTCAAAATCCAATCCCCTCTTACGTTTCCAGTCCCACCCGGCATGTACTATATATATATATATATATATATATATATATATATATATATATATATATATATATATCCAGTGCCAAGCTGTTTCCACCTCCAGACACTCTCCCAACCGCACCTGGCTGTCCCCCAAGCTGGAATTTACCCCCTCCTCATGTCCACCTCCCTCTTTCTACAGCAAGCCTTTCCCAATGACCCCAGATTTGTTACATATCTATCATTCTCCCATATATATTCTCTCTTATAAATATGAATAAATACTCTATTTCAAAGTATCTCCTCTCTACAAAGTCTCCTAAATATAAATAAATACATACTCAGTATAGTATATATGGAATATAAACGTGTGTGGGTGTTTACAAGTTGTTTCTACCCTAGTGAGCTCCTTGAGAGCAGAGGCTGCCCTTTTTGTGCCCCCAGCACTTGGCACAGTACATGGCACATAGTAGGTGCTTGATCAAAGCTTGTCGGCTCAGGGATGGGAGTGATCTGGGCTAAGATGCTGAGGCTTTCTTTATTGGAGCAAGAGGTTTGTAGAATCAAGTCTGAATTTGGAAGAGGCCAGGACCATCCAGTTTTTTAAACACCTTCCCCTTCCATCTTGGAATCAATACTGTGTATTGGTTTTAAAGTAGAATGTTTAGGCAATGAGGGTTAAGTGACTTGCCCAGGATCACGCAGCTCAGAATTGTCTGAATTCAGATTTGAACCCAGGACTGTCTTTCAATTCCACTGAGTCACCTAGCCACCCCCTAACCTCCTCACTTATTATAGATGAGGGAGCTAAGGCTGATTGAACAGAATTGGCTTATCCAAAATTACTCAGCTTGTAATCGGTAGAGGGGAGATTTGAATTTGGGCCAAGTGAGTGACTCCAAGTCTAGAGTGCTGTCCAATTAGTCCACCATATTCCTTTCATTTTCCTGCTTTTAAATGTCTTCAATCTACTTCTATTCATGCTAGCATAATGCCCCTGCTGGAACCGGTGAGTTTTGGGGTTGTTTCTTTTGAACCCCTTTATAAAGGAGTGGATTCTCTGCCCACCGGGTCATTAAACGCTCCCCCTGTCACCCCCTTCTTGATTTGTTGGGACTAGCATGAACACAATTAGGAGAACAGCAGTAGCCCCTGGACCATCAAAGACCGGACACTGGCCGCCCAGTAATGAGCTGCTTGCTCTCCTCCTGGGCTGCCCCTTCCTCTCTCCCAGTAGCTTAAGGCCTTTAACTGACGGGCCCTGAAAAGGGGGAGACGTCTTTGTCTGCTTTGGTGTGCTCGGACAATGGTTCCCTGCTAATGTTCCATCAATGGCGTGATTTAATTGCCTTGACCAGAGCAAAGGGACAAGAGCCCCATTAGTTCTGCACTCTGCCTTTGAATGGTTGGTGCCTGGCATTCCAAGAGCAAGACTTAACATGCCTGGGAGCAGGGAGAGGAGGAGGAGGATTTCTGCTAAGTGAGGACAGCCCTCTGATGCATTAGGCTCAGAGTTTTGGAGCTGGAGGGGGACCTCAGAAGCCCTTTAAGCTCACTGCCTCATTTGATACAGGAGAAGAGGAAAACCCATCAAGGTTTTAGTGACTTGCCCCAAAGGCACCACAGCTAAGAGACCAAGTCACTTTCCCTGACGACTTTAGACGGCTGGGCTAGAAGTCAAGAAGAAATGAGTGTAAATCTGGCCTCAGACATTTACTGTGTGACCCTTAAACCCTGTTTGCCTCAGTTTCCCCATCTGTAAAATGAAGAGGAATTGAACTCGGTGGTTTCTTCTAGTTCTAGCTCTAGGCTCTTATAATCATTTTTCTTTGTCTTCCATCTCCAGGGCTTAGGACATAGTAAGTAAAAATGCTCATTGGTTTTCCTCATAATTGTGTTAATGAGTCATTTGCTTAAAAAAAGTTATTGGGGCGGCTAGATGGGTCAGGCTCAGACCTGGAGTCAGGAAGACCTGAGAATAGATTTGGCTTTAAACATTTATTAGCTTTGTGACTCTGGGCAAGTCACTTAACTATCTGCCTCAGTTTCCTTATCTGTAAAATGAGGATCATAATAGCACCTACCTCCCAGGGTTGTTGTGGGATTCCAATGAGATAAAATTTGTAAAGGGCCTGGCACAGAGTGGGTGCAGGATCAAAGTTAGCTATTATTAGTTACTGACCATGCAGAGGATGCATGATGTCAAAGGGCTCTGGCCCATGGAGTCAGGAAGACCTGAGTTCAAGTCCCACCTTCCCCTGTCCCTTATTAACTCTATGAGCTTGGGCAAGTCCAGGACACAGTTTTGAGCCTGAATGGCCTGATTTGGGTAGGGGATATGATACCTGCATTGTTTGCTTCCCAGGACTCTGGGTGGGTGAGTGCCTTACAAAGGTGAAAACTACTATATGAAGTGCTGTTGTTATTTCTTATTATGATTGAGATTTTTATTACTATGGGGAACTCCTTGGTACAGAAATTCCCTCTGGAGATAAAAATCCATCCCTAACTTTCCTATAACAAGGCCTTAAGAGGCACAGATTACATTAGGCTAACAGTATAATTGCCCCTACTTTAGAGCTTTCTCAACAACAAAAACAACAACAACAACAACAAAAAGCCCACCTTCTCCATTTGTTAGTATTCAGCTATAGATGGAACAGCTAGGTGGCACCAAAATGCATAGAGCCCTGGGCCTGGAGTCAGGAGGACCTGAGTTCAAATCCAGCCTCAGGCACTTACTAGCTAGGTAACCTTTGGCAAGTCACTTAATCCTCTTGGCCTCAGTTTCCTCATTTGTAAAATGAGCTGGAGAAGGAAATGGCAAACCACTACAGTATCTTTGCCAAGAAAACCCCAAACAGGGTCACAGAATCAGACACAAATGAACAACAATAACAAGTATTTATCCCCTCTTTACAAATAAGATGAGAGAGTTTAAGTGACTTTCTCAGGTTAACACATACTGTCAGAGTAAGGTTTGAACCCAAGGATTCTGCCTCTAAGCTCAGGACTCTTTCCATAGGCCATAGGGCATGATTACTTTCTAGGCAACTCATCCTTTCACCTGGAAAGATGGTTAGGGTGGCGTAACTGGGTGATCCTGCTCCTCCATGTATTTCCTTATGCATCAATTATATGCACATACAACTGTGATGATGATATATAGTATAAAGCTCACACACAAAAATGGACACTTCAAAAGGAGAAGAGAAAGATGAAATGCCATTTGATCCTCCTAGAGACAATAAGGAGCCACTCATTGATCAGGGAGGTTTCCAGGTTCCATGATTTGGAGGGAGACAGATTCAAGGCAGGGAGACACATTCTGAGACAATTGCTGTAGTCCAGGTTTGGGGACATGGATGGGGGCCTGGGATAGGATTGGGATTGAGAGATGGAAATACTAGAGAGACAAAAACTAGCAGATGTGGTCATTGTTAAGTTTTGTAGGGTGAGTGAGAGAAAGGAGTGACACTGAGCTTTCACTGAGGTTTCCAGTCTGGATGACTGGAAGGATGGGGCAGTGATAGTGAAGTTTGTGAAATGCTTTGAGGTAGGGGGAATTAAAGGATGTTTTTCATTTGAGGGGCCCAAACAGAAAGCTCTAGTCCAGGGGTAATACTATTTTTTTTATTATAAATAACTATTTTTTCAATTATAAATAAACTTGTCTTTATCTCATTTTTAAATGTCTTTTTGTGTAAGTTTTATAACTGATCTGTAATCATTTTCACATGTATATAATTTATAATTTAACTCCATCAAATAGATCCAAGCCTGTTAATTTTGTGAGAACCCACTTTGTTCCTCCCAAAACAAAAAGGATTTGAGTGAGTGTGGAATTTTCTGGTTAGGTTATGACTGTCCTGAGAGGCCCATCTAGCTCAGACCGAGGGAAGTCTAGAGGGATAGAGAGCAAGTGTGTTTGTGTTGGGGATAAGCCTCAAGACTGACTCTGCTGAGATATGGAGCCATCCCACCACCCTCTGATTGGTTCAAAAGCCATCCCTCCCCCACCTCTTTCAAGACCAGCATCCTTTTAGTTGGCTGATGAGATTGGCCTTGCCTGGTGAGACTTGATGGGGTTGGGGGTTTCTTGCTGCCCATGCTAACCCCCCCCAATCTCAGGGGGAGAGTGAGGATGCCCACTGTGTGCATTCTGAATGGCAAGGTCCCCTCTGGGGCTCACTAACTTTGAGCATCACTGCAGTCTTCTTCCCCACTGGGAAGGGTAGGGGATGGGATCTCCTTTCAGCTTGCCTGGGTTCGGTGGGAAATTGCCTATTTTTAGCCATGTCCTGTACTGCTTCTTGCTAAATGCAGTCACAGTCCAGGAGGCAAAGAATGTGGTGGGTGGTAGTGGTATGTTGTGTGTGTGCCTTGTTTTAAAAAAATCACAATTTTAGTTTTACACATTTCTTCAGAAATCTTGATGTATTTCTGAGAAGGAATGGGCTGGCAAGCAGATGAAGCAAGCTGGGACTCCAGGGTCCTGACCATTAACCCGACTGTAGATATGGGTGTTTGGAGGCATTTCTCCTGGGGTTTTGCTGGAGAGACTTCACAGGAGGGGGGTTTGGTTCCTCTGCCCCTCCTTCACTAATCTGGCTTCTTTTCCCATCATATAACACACACACACACACACACACACACACACACAAAATGAATAAGATGGAGGAGAGAGGGAAGGAAAGGCAGTTCTCAGGAATGAAATGACTTATTAACCAAGTCAGACAGCACGTGGAGCCTACCACATCCCTAGTCCTCCACCTTTGCAAGGAAGAGAGCCAAGATATATTCTCCCCTCTCCCAGTGCCACACTTGGTCATTGAAATTATCTATAGTGGGGAGCAGCTGAGTGGCTCCATGAATACACCAGGCCTGGAGTCAGGAAGTTCTGGGTTTAAATCTGGTCCCAGACACTTCTTAGCTGTGAGACCCTGGATAAGTCACTTACTGATTACTTAGCCTTTGGCACTCTTCTGTCTTAGAGTTGACACAAAGGGAAGGTAAGAGTTAAAAAAAAAGCTTCACTAAGACTTTTGGGACACTGTGGATATGGATGCAGCTTTTCTGGTTCTGGTTCTTCACTCTACATCTGTTCATTGGACTCTTCTGAGCTCCTGCAGGAGTTTTTGTTTTTTTTTTTAGGAAGCATTTATATATTTTGTTATTAAAAATCTTATTTTCTATCTTAGCATCACTACTAAGTATCTCTTCCAAGGCAAAAGAGCAGCAAGGGCTAGACAGTGCTGTTCAATGGGTGGCTTCTCCAAGTTCCATAAAATCATCATAGAAAGACTGTCATTGTTTCTGTGTTTATGCCTCATTTTGGTCAGGCACTTATAGAATAATAATTACAAAAACAACAACAAACAACCTCATAAATCTGTAAGTTGATTAGGTAAGAGGAAGACAGATGTTCCCTAGTACAGACAGGGGCAGGCTGGGCAGGTCCCATGACTGTCTTGATCTCAGAGTATCTTGGGTGGGTCACCTATGGTATCCTCACAGGCTTTGGTCAAATTGGATGTCTCCTCACTTCCTGGCCAGGGGAAAGGGGGCAGTTGATAACAGCATCCGGTGGGAAAGATGAATTTGCCCTCTGGTACTAAGTCATGCTAGAAAATTCACAAGCCAGATAAAATAACTGTGATTATAAATAATTTTTCCCTGAAAAGTCATTGGTTTCCTCTCATTAAACTGATGACTAATCCTTTGCATCCAGTGGCTTTTGTATGATGTCTCATGGAATTATAACTTTAAAGTCTTGGGGTTAACTCATTCCTCTCATTCCTAACCTTCCCTCCCTCCCCTTCCTTTTTCTTTTTAAAAGGCAAAGGATGATAGCAGACCCCTCCACCCCCACATATTTTTGGCAGAAAGAAGGGAGATGTTTTTGAATTTCATGGAGATTGCTTTCGAATCATAGATTTAAAGCTGGAAAGTCAGTCAATAAAAATGTAATTAAGCATCTACTATGTGCCAGGCTCTGCGCTGAGATCTGAGGATACAAACTTGAAAAAGAAAGGCAGGACCTTAGGGACCAGTTAGTCTCACCCTCATTTTCACAGATGAGGGAACTGAGTCTCCAGAGAGATTAAGTGACTTGCCCAAGGGTCACTCTGAGCCAGGATTTGAACTTTGTCTTCAAATCTAGAATCTTTCCACCATGTACATTTCCTTCTATTTTATCTCATCAGGCAGGTGAGGCTAAGGTGCCTCTAATAATCTTGGAGATGACTTTCATTTTATCCTGCCTATACCTTTTTTGTAACTAGCTACACATTAGACTGTAAGCTCCTCGAGGGCAGAGACTGTTTTTGGCTTCCTTTGTCTTCCCAGTGTTTGCCAACTTGACTTGTCTTAGTAGTTTCCCATGCAGTTGCAAAGATATTATGTGATGAAATTTATTTAAAAGCTTCAGCACAGGGGACAGTGGATTGAGAACCAGGTCTAGAGGCAGGAGATCCTGGGTTCAAATGGGGTCTCAGATATTTCCTAGCTCTGTGACCCTGGGCAAGTCACTTAACCCCTATTGTCAAGCCCCCACTTTTCTGCCTTAGATAAAAGGTAAGGGTTTTAAATAATAAATAAATAAAAGCTTGAGCACAGATGAAAGGAGTGCTTCCAGGAGAAAGACCAAGAGCTATTGCCCAGAATTCAAGTAGTCAGAGCCTAGGAACTGTCAGCTGTCCAAAGAGTATTGTGTTTCATTATAAGATTTTAGGCTAGAGAGGGACCTTAGTGAGCATCTTACCTACCCCTTCTTTTCACAGAGAGGAGAGAAATCCTCAACCAACCCTCCACCAATTGGAAAGGTGGGATTTGAATTCTGATCCTTAAACTCCCAAATCTAACCTTTGGCTTGTCCTGGGAGGAGGATTGGGGACCACTTGAAAATGCTAGGAGACCCACTTGACATTTCTCATCAGATCTGCTTTGTGTTGTGGGGGAGCTGCCCTGGGCTGCTTCTAGTCTCTCTCAAAATAGTTTAAGGACTTGGAGGAGCCTTGGAGGGGCCCTTACCCTGCTCTGCCCCTAGTCTATGCTGGAATTCCCCTTTGCTGCCGGGCTGAGTTGTGGCTGTGTGTTCTCTCTCTCTCTCTCTGCCTGGGCAGAGACTCTCTGCTTTCTCAATGTCCAGAGGGAAAAATATCCCAAGTATGTTGCCGGCTTGAGTTCCTCTCCAAAAGGAAAGGGGGGTGGGGGGTAGATGAGGACAGGGGAGGCTGGAGAGCTTCCCCCTTCCTATGATGATAACTTTCTGTCTCAGAAATCAGAAATCCTTCAAGTGAAAATGAAACCCTCCGTGGGTGTCTCTTTGGGGATGACAGGCCAGGTACAGAGAAGATTAGGGGGAATATTTTTTCCAATGGGCTCTGTTTTCTTTGTTTCTCCCCTCGTTTTCTGAAATATGGCTGCCCTATAGAAAGGACTTTCCAGGTGGCCTTTTTGGCCAATCCCCTTACTTGACAGAGGAGGGAAACTGAGGTTTTCTCATTTGATAGAGGAAGGAACTTCAAGAGGGAGAGACTTCACCCCCCTTCCAAAGTCCTGACCTTTAACAAAAGTGAAACCAAGACCTACGTAGGGGGGGGGAGACTTTTTCCCCAGTTCCCACCCTTTACAGAGGAGGGGAATCAGGCCTGCAGAGGGGTGAGGGGCTTCTCATTGAACCTCTCTGTCCTTTTACAGCAGAAGAGGTGGCTAGCTGCCAAGGGAAGTACTTGCCCCCCCCCCCAAGCCCCTAGGCTTTCTTAGGAGGAGAGAAGCTGAATGTTACATAAATAGGAAATCACAACTGGGATGCTAAACCCAGGTCTTTTCCATTCTCCATTCCATGCTCCTTCTATGACTGCTGACTCATCCTTGGGAACTGATGGCTTTTTAGTCAGCTTCCTCTACCCCCACCCCCTTTTGGCCTTCTCCCTACATATACAGGCACCCCTGCCCTCCCCCCCAAATTCTATGTGGCTTTTTGTTGCCCAAGCCAGAATGGGCCCCCCTCCATTTGTGGGATCTTTGCTGGGCCAATCACCTTTTAAGAGCAGAGATGGGAAAGGATGAGTCAGCCAGGGAGGGGAGCGAAGGGGAGATAGAGGAGCTGTCCCCTGCTTCCTCCTTCCAGATGGAGGAAGGACCCTCAGCTATGCCCCCTCTGAGGGGAGATGTGAAGCCATTCTAGAAGGCGCCAGGCCTGGGCTGCTGCTCTCAAGTGCCCAGTCCAGCATCTGGAGCCTGGAGGGGTGTCCCCCAGGGGTGCCTCTTGGGAGTCGGACCCCAGCCCACTTGGCTGTGTCACCTTTTCCCCTACAAGTTCGTGACTGAGGTGGGAAAGAAGGAAGAGGATATTCCAGTAGCTAAATTCAGAATTTTATCATTCAGTCCATTCAACAAATACTTAAGCACCTCCTCTTGGCCAGATACTAGACATACAAAGATAGAAACCACCTTCCTTGCTTTGAGAAGATGATGTTCTACTGGTGGTGCAACCGGGGAGGGATTGGACTTAGAATTTGGGGACCTGGGTTCAGATCTGGCTCTACCAGGTTTCTTTTCCTTCCAAAGCTCCTCCCTGCTCTCTTCTTTCCCCCCTTCCTATTATTACCAACTTGTCTATGAGGATTCTGGACCCCCCCCCCAAAATCCCAGATATTTACAAAATCCTTGAAATTATTTGATCTTTATCAAGTTCTGAGAGAGGGGTCCCCGCTTATCATTCCCTCTTTTTTCCCCAAATACACTTGTGAGACTTAATCTGTATAACCACCAGGCTCCTTCTGAGAGTCAGCTCAGATAGCAAGAGAGAGCAGGATTTGGAGACAGGAAAGCCTGGACCCAGATCTTAACCCCAGGCAAATCCCTTTGAGCTTCAGATTCCCCATCTATAATATGGGGCAATAATAATAAAATTACGGGGGTGGGGGGGTAGCTAAGTGGCTCAGTGAATTAAGAACCAGGCCTAGAGATGGGAGATCCTGGGTTCCTAGCTGTGTGACCCTGTGCAAGTCACTTAACCTTCATTTCCTATCCCTTATTACTCTTCTGCCTTGGAACTAACAATACAGTATTGATGCTAAGACAGGAGGGAAACATTGGGGAAAACATGTCCTCAGCCCTCTTTCCTACATGGGGATTTTCCCAACTTGGCTCCTCTAGTTGATAACAACCCTTCTTTCTCAAAATGATTGTTATTTAACATTTAATTGTAATTTATATGTTAGAGTAGAATTTCTTAGAAAAGGGACCCTCCTGGAGTGTTAGAGAGCTGGCTTTTAGGTCCTGGAAGCCCTCCATTCAAATTCTGCTTCTCCCTGGCTATTTAACAGTCAGAAAAGCATTTAGGCTCTTATAAAATAAAAGCATGAGCCACAGAGAAGGTAGCAAGCTACATTGGGAGAGAGATTTTTCCTCCTGTGGGAGTTCCTTGTAATAACTAACAGGTCCAGCCTCTTCCCTAAGACAATAATAGCTATTGTTATATTTTTCCATGAATCTCAGAGTCTGGTAGGGCCTTTTTCTCCCAAAGGCCCCATCCCACAGTCTGGCTTTCTGGAGTTGGTGGCTAGTGAGCTTAGAGAGCTAGAGTGCTGCTTGGACCCTGTGGCCTTGGCATGGGGGCCTGTGCGGATCGGAACTCCTGCCAGGTGTCTTCTGGCACCTCTTTGGGCTTAGGGTAACAGTTTTATGCAGAGCTATCTGAGAGCAAGGACTGTCTTGCCTTTCTTTGCATCCCAAGCACTTCCTTAGTCCAGTCCCTGGCATAGAAAAGATGTTTAATAAATATTTATTGACTGACTACTAGAAAAAACCTGGGGGCAGCTGGGTGGTCCAGTGGATAGCAAGCCAGGCTTGGAGTCAGGAGGAACCGGGCTCAAATTTGGCCTCATACATCCTGTTTTCCTAGCCCTTACTGCTCTTCTGTCTTAGAACTGATGCTAAGACAGAAGTTGTTAAACATTTAAGGGGAAAAAAAAGAAAAAAAATGCTTGACTGCCCATAGGACCAGAGGACCTGCTTCTTATACAGAGGACAGCTTGGGATAGGCAGCAACCCCTGACTCCCTCATCCCCCAGGACATCGTCAGTGGCAGGGCTGGGAAGAAAAGGTGGCTGCTGCTCTGGTCATTTGCTCCCTTTGGCCAGGGGTTCGCTCCACCCCCTTGCCCTGGGTGGTGATGACTGCAGCGGGACCTCTCTGTTCTTTCTCTCGGCTCCAGCAGGGAATTGAAAGTGGGGACCTCAACTGACCTCAGAGGCCTCAGGGTTCCTGTCCAAGTAGCTCCTCATCCCAGCTGGCCTTGCCTGCCGTCCTGGGGACTCATCAGGTGCTGGATTTCAGTCCAGAGCAAGGCAGGCAGAGGCTCCAACTTTTTCCCTAATTTTCCTGCAGGCTCTTGAAAATGACCCAGCCATGTTCCATTCCCCTAACCTCCTGGGGCTGGGGGTTACGTTATATTGGCACCCTTTTCCCCCTCTGAAGAATTAAAGAGGAACATGTAGTGTGTGGCAAGAGCTGTCTCCTAGAATAGGGAAGATTTCTGAATTGGAATTTTGGTTCTGACATTCACTGGCTACATGGTTTGGGGTAAATCATTTTCATCTCTCTGTGGTCCTCAGTCTTCCCATCTTTTGGATGGGGAAGAACAGCATACATACATACTCCCTATTTTGCAGAATTGTGGGGAAACATTTAAGTAGGATTATAGATTGAGATCTGGAAAACCAGATGGCAAGAAGTTATCTAATCCAATCCCTCCCCCATTTTTCAGGTGGGGAAACTGAGGTTAAAGGGCTTGCCTAGGGTCTCAGCCAGGATTTGAACCTGATTCCCAAGTCCAGCACTATCCAATTTATCATGCTGCCTTTCACAATTAAAAAAAAAAAACCAACCTTTACTTTTTGTCTTAGGATTGGTATTAAGTATCAGTTCCAAGACAGAAGAGCGTTAAGGGCTAGGCAATGGGGATTAAGTGATGTGAAGGTTAAATTTATGGTTGAGACTGAATATAAAAATTGATGATCGCCAAGGATTTTAATTTATAAAATCCTAAAACGAAACACTCAAGTCAGGATGGAATTTGCCCAGCTAGGAAGTATCTGAGGTCAGATTTGAACCCAGGATCTCCCATCTCTAGGCCTGGTGTTCTTATCCACTGTGCAACCCAGCTGCCCCTTTCATAATTTTTATATTTCAATTCAACACACATTAAATATTTACACCAGTTAGTGAAAACAAAAACGGAGGCATTCCCTACCTTCTAGGAGCTTGCACTACAAGGATGAGAAGGGGCACACCCGGCACCCAGATCCAGTGAATCCAGGGTCAAACAGAGTCATTTCAGGACAGAGAGAATGCTAACCACGGGGAAGGCTTAGGAATTAGCCCCTGAGCTGGAAGTCTGGGGAGGGAGTACTTTCCAGACGTGGGTGCAAAAAGGCTCAGGGGGAGATCCTCAGAGTGAGGAATGTGTGCATTATTTATGTCCTTCAATATCCATTGGCATTACCATTTGGTTGCAGAGCTTATTCTTCCTGGTTAGATTCACCTCATCCAGACCTTGGCAGGCAATGGCATCATTTTGCTATTGGGGACATTGTTTGGGGGGGATCCTCTTTTTTTGGGTGCATTTCTGGGAATTACCCAAGGTTACTGGAACAGTACATCCCAGCTGCAGCTACCATCAAGGGGGATTCATCACTGACTGTTCACACGGCATGACAGGAAACCAGGCTGGGCAGATGGTGACCACATGTTCTGCCACGACTGGCCAGGTGTCCGGCAGAGGAGACAACGGGGTTCACTTCCCTCTTTCTCGGCAGGTTAGGGGAAATGCGGGGCTTGTTCTGGGAAGCTGGCCTCCGTGGATTGATGACACTTCCTTGCAGAGTCCCCGGGAAGACATGGAATGAGTGGCCTAGGATTAAAATGGGAAATGGAGTTTGGGGGCATGGAAACCATTTCTCCTGTGGAATGGAAAAGGCTCTGGTTTAGGGACTCAGATGATCTGGCTCAGAAAGCCAACTTACCAGTATAACCTTAGGTAAGCCCCGCTCTGAGTTCGAGGAGAATCCCTATTTGTGGACCTGGAATTCCCACTCTGTAAGTCGAGAGGGTTCGGATTTGACTGTCTCTAAAGTTTCCTCTCCCTCACAGTCCTGGGATCCTTGCGGGTCTTTGTTGGGGTGGGTTTCTTCATTGGTGTCTCTTCCAGCTGGAACATTCTGAAGGAAGACATTTTTCTCCCCCAGCATTTGATGCGTGGATTCCCCCCTCTCTCAATCATTTTCTAAAGTGCCCCCAATTCTGCCCAAAGGGTCCTTGGTTGAATAGGGAGTAAATAAATGTTTCCTTCTTGGGGCCAGGGATCTAATGGGAGGGGGGGGAGGGGGGGAGCTGATCAAGGCTTGGCACCCCTGGGAAACTGTGCCCCTTCCCAGGACATAGAGATTTTAGGGTTTTTCTCCTACCACCTCTCCTCTTTGAAGTACACATTCCCTTTTCTCCTCACTTTGCCTTTGAACCAGCCAGACGTGCCCTCCCTTCATACCTTGGCTTCATAGAGTCGGTCTTCAGCACCCCCATCTTTTGTATGAGGGCCCCCCTGCCTCAATTGCTACTTACTGGTGGGTGCTTAATGTTTGCTGACTAGGGGCCTCCCTCCCAGACTATTTTGTACTTATCTGCTTTGTCTAGATTTGTATTTATTCACTTTATTCTCTGTTGAGTCAGGTTAGCGACAGGCATTTTATTCACTGAAGGGCAATAGGGTAGGGGATGGGAAAGACCAAGAAAGAAAAAAAACAAATGGGAGGACAACATGCAAACCTATTTCTGTACACAGAGATAGATAGAGATGGGTGGATGGATGGATGGACAGACAGACACAGAAAGACAGCCAGACAGATGGGCGGATGGATGGACGGACAGACAAATTGGAAGATAGGTGGATGAATAGATGGACAGAGGGATGAACAGACAGACGGATGGATAGGAAATTGAAGACAATCTCAGAGAGCAGGTACAAATATTAAGGAAGACTGAGAAAGACTTAATGCAGAAACTTGAAAGCAGCCAGGAGACAGAGGGGAAGAGGGAGAGCATTTCAGGTCTGAGTAGGGAGATGGACTGTCTTTTGCAAGAACTCACAAAGGTTGGGGGCAACTGGGTGCCTGAGTGGCTAGAGAGCCAGATTCAGAGATGGGAGATCCTGGGTTCAAATCTGGAATCAGATACAGCCTATGGCCCTGGGCAAGTCACTTAATTGTTTAGCTCTTACCACTCTTCTGCTTTAGAATCAATAAGATGGAAGATAAAGGTTTTTATTTCAAAAAAGAGAGAAAACAAACCACAAAGGCAGCTAGTATTTGGGGTATTGTGAAGTATGTAGAAGGGAGAGTATGGTTTAAGAAGTCTAGAATAGCAGGAAGGACCAGGTCATAAAAAACTTTATAAAAGCCAGACGGTGGAGGTCGTATTTGACCCTGGGGGTAATAAGGAGCCACCAGATTGATGTAATTGGAACTTTGACAGCTGAGTGGAGAATGGACTGAAATTAGGAAGACTTGAGGCAGGCTGGCCCACCAGCAGGTCTATTGGCAGTAATTCAGGGATAAGGACATGTGGACCCACCCCAGAGAAGGCCCAGCAGTGTTAGAGAAGAGAAGGGAGCATATAGGATGGATACCTTAAAGGGCATCAGCTTAGACCTAGAGGGAGTGGATGAGTGAGTAGTTAAGGATGATGACCTGGGAGGATGACGGTAGTCTTGGCAGTGATGTTGCCATCATTTCTTAGAAAGTCATTCCTTTCTCTGGTCTCTCAGTTCTTTCCTTCCCCCAGAAAGTGATGGGGTTGGACTCGATGATTCAGTTCAACAGTCACTATCATGCACCCCTTAAGTATCCCCAGAGAGAAAACCAAACAGTCCCTGCCCACAAGGAACTTACTATCTATTTGGGCAGGGACAGCAACATAGATGTAGGCAAAATGTGCCTTTGAAGTGAGATGGGACTGGTGCTGGGTTTGGAGCCACAGGACTAGGGTTTCGAATCTTGCCTCTGTCCCTTACTGTCCTGTGACCTTGGGCAAAGACCTGGGTTCAAATCCTGCTTCTGATACTTAGTATATGTGTGACCTCGAGCAAGTCAGTGACCTGCTTGAGCCTCAGTTTCCTTCCTCATCTGTAACTAAGGTAAGTAGACTAGCTGACCTCCGAGGGCTCTTCCAGTTTTGTAGATTTATGGTTACTTGAAGTGATGGAATGTAAGCTTCTTGAGGACAGACTATTTCACTTCTATCTTTGCCTTTCCACACCTAGCACAGTGCTCCATGATTGGACAGGATCAGGAAAGCCCCCCTTTTCCAGCTTTGAATCCTACAAACTGAATACATGAGGAGGTCTGAGGGCAAAGCCCCCTCTGACTTCAAACCAAGCCCCAACTTAATCCAGCCTAGAGTCTTCATTGTCTCTGCCTTCCTCCCCAGCCTTGTAGTCCCTGGAAGCTGCAGAGACCTGGGGGATGGGGAGGAGGGAGGACTTGGAGCTCACAGGCTCTGCAGTGGCTGCTGCTGTCTCCAATTGATTTTTATAGGATTCAGAAGTGCGGGCTTCTCTGAGTGCAGAGCATGGTGCTGCTGCTATTTGTCAGGGAGGAAGTGTCCGGGGACTGTCTGGGGTGGGGCGGAGAGGGATGTCTGGGAGACTGGGCCTCTCCCTCCTGTTCCCCCCACCCCCACCCCCTTTCAAGTGCTGGCCTTTCAAGTGTCCAGCTCTAGGGCCAGACCCTCCGAACAATTGCCTTTGGGAGGGTCCTCTAGGATGGGGAGTTGGTGCTGGAGTGGAGCAGTATGGATGGAGCAAAGCAGCCCTTGGGAAATGTCCATCATTAGCCTTTTCCCCTTTCCCATCCTCTTCCTTGCCCCCTCTCTGTGTCTATTTCTCCCTCTCTCTGTCTCTCCTTTCTTCCCCTCTCTCTTTTCTCTCCTCCCTTCCCTCCTCTGCTCCTCACTTTCTCCTCTCTCCCTCCTTATCTCTTTTTCTCTCTTCATCTCTGCTCCCCCTCTCTTTCTCTTCCTCTCTTTTCCCCCATCCCTCCAACATATGCTGGGCTAATAGGTTGGTCTTCCTTTTGCACAACTGGCCCTCTTTGTCTTTAGTGGGAAAGCTGATTCTTATTTCCTGACTCCCTCCTCAAAGTAAAGGCAGGAATTGGCATCCTTCCCTCTCACCTTTTTTTTGGGCTGAGATTCCAAATGTTCTTTTGTTTCTAGACAAGTGGCCAGACCCTGAAACTTGTAGGAGAGCCAAAGCCTTCTGCAGACTAACCTAGAGCATGAAGGAGACAGAAAGGAGGATGCTGGTGGGTTTGGAGCCATGGGATTGGGATGTAACTCTTGCCGGTCATTTACTAGCCTATATGACCTTGGCTTCCTTCTCTGTAAAATGAATGGTTGGACTGACTGGATGGCCTTTGAGGTTCCTTCCAGCTCTAGCTCTAGCCTCCAGGGCCTATTGTAGCTCTAAACTAATGATCGAGATGATTTCTGGGATCTTTTCTCACCCAGGTTTCTAGTGAGCTCGGGAGACTCCAAATTCTGTACTTTAGCCCCAAACTTCCCAGAATCTCCCAGATGCCTTATTTTCACAAACTGTTCTCTGTGCTGGATGCATTCTCCTACCTCACCTGCACCACATGGTTTCCTTCTGGTTTCAGCTAAAATCTTGATTTCTATAGGAAGCCTTCCTCATTCTGAATTCCTCAGGTTTTCTCTTCTGTGTGCCTCGATATATATAATTGTTGACCTGTTATCTCCTTTATCAGAGTGGAAGCTTCCTAGGGCAGGCACTCTTCTTGCCTTTCTTTGCCCTTTCTTTTTGCCTTTCCTATACTACATTGCCTAGTGGATAGGAATTATTCTATGTAATTAATAATATAGTAATAACCAATTGACTGGATTTTAGAACAAAGTGCCTTTTTTCTGGTCCTACCTGCCTCTTTTACCAGGCTCATCTTTTGGAACAAAGCAGGCGGTTTCCTCCCCCCCCCTTTTTTTTTAAACCCTTACCTTCCACCTTAGAATCAATACTGGGTATTGGCTCCAAGGCAGAAGAGTGATAAGGGCTAGGCAATGGGGGTCAAGTGACTTGCCCAGGGTCACACAGCTAGGAAGTGTCTGAGGTCTGATTTGAACCTAGGACCTCCCATCTCTAGGCCTGGCTCTCAGCCCTCTGAGATACCCAGCTGCCCCCAGTTTCCTCTTCCCTTGATGGAGTTTGGTAGTGATTGGCCCATCCCTAGGTCATCTGACAGCTGGGATGTCAGCTTTGGAAGGAACCTCAGAGATTATCTAATATAACTCTGACCTGCCCTACCACACCTAAACAAATGAATAGTCTTCCAGCTTCTGCTCAAAAACTCCCAGTGTAGGGATACCCACTCAGTGCCTGATCAGCCCATCCCACTTAAGGAAAACTGCCAATGTTGGGCACTTACCTTCCCTATACCCCCTACCTACTTCAGTACATTAACCTGAAATCTACCTCTAAAGGCTTTTGTTCAGAGTTGCTTCTGATTCTGTCTACTGGGACCAAGTCCAATTCCTATTACCCACCCCCACTCCTACTCCTCAAAGGAGCAAGCTCTAGCTCTTAGCCTCAGAGAATTAACTAGGGTACCAAGCCTGGAAATGTCTAGCCCAAAGTGATACAATTAATTTATGTTAAAGGTAGGACTTGAACACAGATCTTTCTGACTCCAAATCCAGTCCTCTATCCTCCATGCTGCTTCTCTTGGGCAGGGAAGATTCCTTAAAAATCAGAATTGGTCAGATGGAAACTATTGGTTCCTAGAGACATCAAGAAATAATAAAACTAAGTCAAGGATGGAAAAATAGAAGAAAACATAAAATATCTCATAGGGAAAAAACTGATTTGGAAAATAGATTGAGGGGAGGTAATTTAAGAATCGTTGCTCTACCTGAATGAAAGCCATGATTAAGAAAAGATGCTAAACATCCTATTTCAAGAAATTATAAAGGAAAACTGCCCAGACATCTTAGAAACATAAGACAAAGTAGAAATTGACAGAAGCTACTGATCACCTCCTGAAAGAAATCTGAAATAAAAACTTCCAGGAGTTTTATAGCCAAATTCTAGTGCTTTCAGATAAAAAAAAATACTGAAAACAATCAGAAAGAAATGTTTCAAATACCCAGGAGATGAAGCACAGTCAGGATCACATAAGATCTAGCAGCTATCATGATTGAGGAGCAGGGGGGTTGGGATATGATTTTCTGGAAGGGGAAAGGAGTTAGACTTTCAAGCATTCCTAATGGAAAGACCATAGCTGAATGCAAAATTTGGCATTCAAAAATTTAGTAAGCAGCAGAGCTGGGTATTGGAATCCAGTTCTGTCAATTCTACATTTTTTCACAATAAAATGCTACCTGCCTCTCCTAATTTGCTGCTCTGTTGATAAATGCATCAGGGTGGGAAATAACCGAACTCAGCTCCCAAGTAGGTTCCCCAACTCTTTGCCATCCTAATGTTGGAAGAATCCTCATCTTTCTCCAAAAACATTGGGGGAGGGGGTCTTTTCCTGTTTTAAATTGCCTTCGTGGGTGGGTTCAGAACTCTTTCCTCATTGGGAACTTCTCATTTATATTACTGCTTTTTTTTTTATTAAAACCCTTACCTTCCATCTTGGAGTCAATACTGGGTATTGGCTCCAAGGCAGAAGAGTAGTAAGGGCTAGGCAATGGGGGTCAAGTGACTTGCCCAGGGTCACACAGCTAGGAAGTCAGATTTGAACCTAGGACCTCCCATCTCTAGGTCTGGTTCTCTCTCAATCCACTGAGCTACCCAGCTGCCCCCTATATTTAGCTTTACTGGGATCGAAGGTCCTTTTTTCCAAATTAAAAATGTTGGCATGACTATGGGTGTGCTTCCATTTTAACTTGGGTCTCTGGAAAACCAACAGAAACGCAGGAGCTGAAGCAGCTTTAGATCAATGATCTTTACTCTCTGGGTCTCTCCACTACCCTTTTATAGGATTCCGCCTCCGATTTGTCTAAAACAACAATAACAATAAAAAAAAACACTTCAGTTTTGTAAAGCAATTTACAAATAATCAAATTGATTCTTACAACAATCTTGCTCTTGTTATCTCATTTTACAGTTGAGGAAACTGAGCCTAAGAGACTGACTTTCCCAGAATCACTCAGCTAGTTAAGCATTTGAGGCAGGATTTTCACACAGGTCTTCAGAATCCAGGTGCCCCTTACCTGGCACTTTCTGCCTTCCCTCCCCCTTCCAATTCTTATATCTTTAATCCCTAGTGTTGCAATGGAGGGAACATTTGGAGGCAGAGGACTCTGGGCTCTCCCACTTAATGTCCCTTGGCTTCAGTTTCCATAAATGTAAAAGAGATGGGCATTAGGGAATGGGTTAGAACCTGAAAGTCTCTAAGGTCCAGCTTCTAGATTTAGAGATGAAATGGGCCTTAAAGGCCACCTATTCCAACCCCATCCTGATACAGATGAGGAAATAGATCCATAGAAGGGAAGAGGTCTTGAGCAGGATCATAATCCATTAAGTGGAATTTTTGAACCCTGCTCTTCTGCCTCTAGATTCAGCTTTATGATGTGTGCTCCCTCTGCAAAAACCCAAAACAGAACCCTAGAGGGAAACTCAGTGTCTGGAATGCAGACTGAGAAAAGCAACCATCTAATTACAGATACCAGAATATATCCACCTTACCCTCCCCCCCCAAACAAAAAGAAAGCAAACCAAAAAAAGACCATCCCCCTCATGGTATTTTAGACTGCAGAGGCGTCCTAGCTAGTAGATGGTGTGAGCACCTGGATTCTTCAAGGTTTTTTTGATTCCATTTTTGACTGTCACATCCCATGTTCTATTATTGTTGTCTTTTGGGGCAGGGGAGTAGAAAGCTTCAGCCTTGGGTGCAGAGGGGAATTCTGAATTCCCAAGAGGGCACAGGGCAGGCTCTGAACAAGTGTTGGCATTGATGGTTGTTACAGCCAGGAGGAACTGATCAGAGTCCCCCGCCTTTCATGACAGATTTTGAGATATATGGATGCTCTTGTGCCTAGATTCACATTTGGTCCCCAACCTTTTTTTTTTCCTTTGGTCTTGATCTCTTTAAATCCTAAAGGCACTAAAAAGGGGGAGATTTTCAGTCTGGCCAAAGCTAGGGGCCTTTTGATTGATAGCAGAGGATTTAAACATGGTGGAGCAAGCAATGAGATTCTTAGCAGAGGCAGCTTAAGGTAGAAATATTTAACAAAATATATAATATTAATATATTAATAATTATAAAATATATATTTATATATAATATAATAAATATAACATATATTATATATAACATATAATAATAAAATAATAAATAAATAAGAATATATCATATAATTAAAATAATTAATACATTAATAATATAAAAATAAATTAGTTTCATTTTTATTTTATTTTATTTTAAACCCTTACCTTCCATCTTGGAGTCAATACTGTGTATTGGCTCCAAGGCAGAAGAGTGGTAAGGGCTAGGCAATAGGGGTCAAGTGACTTGCCCAGGGTCACACAGCTAAGAAGTGTCTGAGGTCATATTTGAACTCAGTACCTCCCGTTTCTAGGCCTGGCTCTCAATCCACTGAGCTACCCAGCTGCCCCCTTAGTGTTTCATTTTAAAATGAAGTCAATATATGTCCTGCAAGGATCCTTATGTATGGATAAATAGTTTCCACTTCTATTTGAGTTTGACATCACTGGTCTAGAGGATATCACCATTTAACTATTTATAGTGAAGCATTATTTGTTTGTTTTTTCTATAACTATAATAAAATGATTGATCCAGAATTAGTTGGTCAATAGTCCATAAGAATGTGCATTCAGAAGATAAAGTTACTGGCGTTGGAGTCAATAAGACCTGGGTTTGAATACTGCCTTTGACACTTAGCTAGATAACCTTGGAGCAGCCACTTATGAGTTTGCCTCTTCAGTAGGTATGGGAGAATAGTAGCCATTTAATATTCGTTTTTGCAGTTTTCCATACCCAGAGGCCTCACCCCCTGCCTCCACCTTGGCAAAGCAGGAAGAAACAGCTCATATTTCTTCTTTGGGGCTAACCTTTGGCCATGATTTTATAACTTTTGGTTTGGGTATTTTTCTTGTCTGTTTTTTTTTCAGCTTCACATTTTCCCAAGTCATCTTCACTTTGCATCAATTCATGTTTTGTTTTTGCGTATTGCTCTGTATTCTCATCATCATCTTCTTACCATTTAGTAATATTCCAATTGCTTGTGTGAATCATAACTCATTTAGCCATTCCTTGAATCTGCTTTGTTTCACGTTGTTTACCACTATAAAATGTACTACTGTAAATATAGTCAACTCTCATCATTCTGGTGTTTAACTTTTTTTTTAAACACATGCCTTCTGCCTTACAATCAATACTATGTATTGGTTCCAAGGCAGAAGAGTGGTAAGGGCTAAGCAATGGGGGTCAGGTGACATGCCCAGGGTTACACAGTTAGGAAGTGTCTGAGGCCAAATTTGAACCTAGGACCTCCCATCTCTAGGCCTGGCTTTCAACCCACTGAGCCACCCAACTGCCCTCCTATTTAACTTTTAACATTTCAAACATAGAGGTAGCTAGGTGGCTTTGTGGATAGAGTGCAAGGCTTGGAGTTGGAAGGAACTGGTTTCAAATCTGACCTCAGGCGCTTTCTATCTGTATGACCCTGGGTAAGTCACTTAATCCTGATTGCCTAATCTTTACCACTTTTCTGCCTTAGAATTGATCAATTCTTAGACAAGAAGGTAAGGGTTAAATTTTTTTAATTAAGCAACCTTAAGGATTAGTGTTATTTTATTAATATTATCAATTTTACTCTTGATTGACAATGGTGCACATTTGTGGCCACTCACTATAGAGAAAAAAAAAAGAGAAGTATGTGTTTTTTGGAACAGCAATATTTCTGGAACAGCAAGTATCCTACTAGATGCTTCACTGGTCTTGTTCACCCTACATGGTAAAGATCTTCCTGTGCATTCATTGCCTATTTGTTCTGTTTGCCTTGAAAACTCAAAATTTCTATTGCAATCATGCCCCCAAAGTATAGTGCTGGTTCTTTGGGATCTGAGCCCAAGCTTACAAGGTCAATGATGTGGCTCAGTGAAAAAATAAAGGTGTTAGATCAACTTAGGGCCAGGATGTCAGCCATGAGTTGGGTGTTAATGAATCAATGATTCATTATAGCCACAAAAAGGAGAAAAGTATATGTGGTGCCATAGATTTCATGTGTTAAATATTGTCTAAAATCAATGTTCTTCATTTATTTATTGAGATTTAAGACAAAAGGTCACAGAATTCCAGGGCATTACTAGCAAGAAAAAATGTTTCGCATGTTACCAATTTTATTTTGTGTACTGCATTTTATGGATTATTTTGTAGCTACTGTAGAAAGAGTGCATATTATAGAAATTAATGTTTTGTTGTAGCAATCTCTAGTGAAAGATTACAGTTTTGGGTGATCAGGGGAACCTAACCCCCTATTTCCCATAGATTCAGTGTATCAACATTTTCATTTTTTACTTTCACACTGTTTTCTAGTAACGTGTTACCCTTGTGAAAGTAGAGAATTGATTATATTTTGCTGTATATGGACTCTTTAAAGAAAACATAGACTTCTTGTGGTATGTGCCAAGTAGTGGTATCTTGGCACTGGTTGGTAGAGGGATTTTCCTTTGTGAGTGCTCTCTAGACTGATGTAATCATGGAGAGAGAGTGTGTCACAGTGGTAGGACTGTAAGGGCAAAGGTCCTCTAGTCCAAACACTTCACTTTAACAAAGGAGGAAACTAAGTAAACTGATTTGCTCACGGCCACACACTCAATAAAGAGATATTGGTTTTGAGCTTAGGTCTGCCTTGTCTCTTCAGCCAGTTTTGTTCCCTTTATAAGCCATTTCTTCTCCTAGACTATTGGGTGAGAAGGGAACTTGTTCAGCCCTGGTGAGGCCAAGAGATGGGTCTCCCATTTCCCATCTCATTAGGGATCGCTTCTCCAGATGCAGAATGACCTTCTGTGGGGAGGGCACCCACTGGAGCACTCATGAAGAGCAGGTGCTTGGTTAGAGAGAACTGAGTTTCTCGGAACGTTTCTGACTCATCATCTATTTGCTCCCCACCTCTGTCTCTCAACAACAACCTCCTTCCTTGGGTTGTCAAGACCCAGAAAAGAAGAAGTCTCTAGCCTTGGGTTGTCTGACTGCCAGGGCATTTGACCTTTCCCCCCCTGACCCATCCAGTGGTCAGACTGGTTCCTCCCCTGCTTTCCTCCCCTCTCTCGCTAACTTTAGATGACTGAGTGGAAGTGACCCTAATCCTGGGCTCTTACAGCCAAGCAGGGAAGTTAAGTGTTGGCTCTAGCTGCCCCTCCCTTCCTCTCCCCCTCCTCCCCCTAGCCCAGGCTGTCATTACCACCTGCCTAGACTATTACAGGAACTTCCTAAGAGCCCATCCCTCGTCTGCTCTCTCTCTAACCTTGCCTTTTTTTCCCCTTTTGTCAGAATTATCTGTCTGAAGCATCCAGCTGCTCTAAAACTTTCCAGCAATGATATTAATAGCTAGCATTTATATAGCAGTTTGTAGATTTTATTCTATTTGGTTCTTGTAATTCCTCTGGGATGTAGTAGTAGTAGTTATCTCGATTTCAGAGATGAGGAAACTGAGGCACAGAGATTGAATAACTTGTTCAGTGTCACAGAGCTAGTGTCTGAGGCAAGATTTGAACCTAGGTCTGCCAGACTCTAGTTCTGTATCACTTTTTTCATTGTTACCCACCTGAGGAGGTAGAGATATAATATAATGAGAAATGAAGTGGAATAAGCCTGGTGCTGTGGTAGAACTGGATGGAGAGTCCTAAAAGCTATGGAGGAGAGTCTGGGAATCAATAAATAATAATAGAAATAAATAATAAATGGAAGGACCAGATGAATGAGGTGGCACGGCATATACAATCTTGGAACTGGAGTCAGAAACAGGTGTGCATCCTGCCACGGTGCCTTCCCTCTATTATTTCCTAGGTACCCAGTATAAATAGTTTGTTTTGTATATATTTGCTGCATATTGCCCCCCAACCTTCATTAGATTGTAAACTCCTCAAGAGTAGAGACTATCTTTTACCTTTTTTGAAAGAGTCAGGCACATAATAGGCACTTAATAAATGTTTACTGAATTGAATATGTCCCTGGGCAAAAGTCACTTAATTTTTCAAGGGTTCAGTTTCCTCATCTGTAAAATGGGTATACTCTTAGCACCTCCCTTCCTCTATGGATCTTTTGAAATACTGTATAAATGCTAACAGTGATGGCAACAGTGATGATGTTCTAGGCCTTGTGCTGAGGATTCAGAGAAAGGCAAAAGATGCTCCCTGCCCTCCAGGAGCTTACGATTTAAGAAAGGTAGACTTTGGTTTAATGGAAAGAAATACTTTCTAATAATGAGAACTGTCTCAATAGAGAATGGGCTGCCTTGGCAGATGGTAGAGTCCTCCCTTGCCCTGCCCTTGGGAATTCTTTCTTGCTCAAGATGAGGTTGAATTAACCCCAAAGCATTTATCCAGTGCTTACTGTGTGCCCCACACTTGGTGTTGGCATTCAGAGACGAAGGAGATGTCCTTACTAGTAAAATATGTAAAGAGGAGAGGGGCAAGATGGTTAATGGGATAGCATTTCACTGGTACCCCAAAGGGTGGGGAAAATTAAATCAGGTGGAGATGGCAGGGGAGGGTATTCCAGACATAAGGAACAGCCAAGAAAAAGAACGTTTTGTTTTGTTTTCTTAAATTAGAAGGTCTTAAGCCATTTGAACAGAAAATAGAATCCAGCCCTCAGCTCCCTGCTGGCTGCCCCTTTGTTCACCATACATATCTTCTGGACAGATTTAATTCAATGGATGAACGGTAACAGGGAGTCGGGAGGGTGAGAGAGGAGCAGTATCTCAGAAGCTCACACTTAGTCCCTCCCATCCACAATGCATTGTCTTACTATTGGGTGGCCCATTCTCCTTGGCTTTGCAAAAAGCTGGCCCCGATTATCTGGTTCCTCTGGTCGACCTGCCTCTCCCTTCCTCAGAAGCCTAAGAGACCCTGGGTAACAGCAGCCCAGCTCTTCCATTCTGGAAGGCTACAAGAGCTTGTTACCTCCTACTCTCTGGGCTTTGTGGCTTCAGTGGAGAAAAGGTAAAGAGCCAGAGAGTTTGAATTGGAGTTGGGTAGGGGAGATTCTTAGAAGTCTTCTCTGGTGGATGGGAATAAGATGGCTTCTCTTTTGGGAAAGGGGGCTTGTGGTCGACTTCTTATTAATATCCTCTGTTATGATGATGGCTTTTCCTCTTGGTAGACAGGATCAGAAATCAAGGGCTGGAAAGGACCTCAAGGGCCAGTCAGGCCAACCCCCCCCCCTTTCATTTTATAGTTGAGGAAATTGAAGCCTAGAGAATTTGTGGACCCCAGGTTATACCGGTAAATAAATCCTAGTGTCCCATGAGACTCTGAATTGCCCTAGGTCATATAATGTATTGGAAGTTGGATTTGAACCCAGATTTCTACCACTCTCAAGTCTAATACTTACCATTTTGCTATACTGCCCCTAACTCTGCTGCTCTCCTTCCCTCTGCTCCCCCTCTCTTTTTCCCTCAGCCTTCTCATTAAAAGCATAGTTGAGTCCAAATGGGCAATAGAGGAGGCTGATTAAGAAGGGAGATGGGTGGTAAAGCTCTCTTGATCACCATTCAGGAATTCATGCTGAGGTTGGGGGGAAGGGAGTTCTGATTAGCTGGGTCACCCAGGATGACAGAAAAAGGGGTCCCTGGATGGGAACGAAGGCATAGGAAAGCACAACTGAGTGTATATGGTGAGATGTCAGTGTCCAAACAACTGTGCCCGCTCAGATGAAGTGATTGCAACATTGTCTTCTGCTTTCCCAGAAGGAAAATTGCTGAAAGGTAAAGACTTCCTTGAGTAATGTTGAAATAACTTCCTAACTCACCCCCACATAACCAACCATTGTACCCACAGGCAAAAGCCTCTCTTGTCTACTTCTCTCTAATTCTTTCCTTTTCCCTCCTTCTCCCTTGGCTGTGACCTTAGACTTGAGCATGGAGGGGCTTTCCTTCATTTAAAAGTTTAGTCTGGTTTGGTTTAGTTTGAAAGACCTATTGGCACCCAATCAAAACACAAAAATCCCCATGATCTATAATTATGTCCAGTGGATCAGGAGCAGTTAGATGTCTCTCTTGGGGTAAAAGGGATGGGGAAGGGGTTCTTGTCTTTTCCCATACTTGATGGGGAGTCCGGGTTTGCTTGGGGAGGAAGTGGAAAGGTGGGAAATATGGAATCTTTTCTCAGTTATACCCCATCCTTCTTCCAAAAAGGATCCACATTGTTCAGTAAGAAATGAATATTGACAATCATAGGTCCAAAACTGGAAGAGACCTCAGAGGCCGTCTAGTCCAATTCTCTCATTTTATAGATGAGAAAGTAGTGTCAAGTTGGGACTCTGCCCAAGGATTTGATCCTAGGTACTTCCAACTAACCAGACAGTGTTCTTTCTAAGAGAAGCACAGGAAGATTTATATGAACGGATACAGAGTGAAATAAATACAACTAAGAGAACACTCTATCCAGCCACTCACCTAAGTGTTGGTGAAACTGAAAGAAATTCATGAGGGTCCCAGAGACCAGATAATAAACCTACTTCCCCTGTCCCCACGCATAGCAGAGAGGCAGGAGTCTATGGGGAATATTGTCTTTGTATTGGATGTTCTTGCTTAATTGTTTTTCTTCAGCACAAGGAGAGCATTCACTTTTAGGTGGTGAAATGAAAGGCATTAATGACTTCTTTTAAAAGGGCCTGCACAGTCTATATGCCACTAAGGAAGCTTTTCACTAGAAAGCATGCAGGGAGAGATGGATTGCCCTGATATAGCCAAACTTTATTTACCAAAGGCTTTATTTACCAAACATCTGTCTGGAATGAGGGGCATAATTCGTGCTAATGGCATAAAACAAACCTTGGTGACCCATAGAAGGATCTGACCAGTTTTCCTGGTATGCAGATGGACAGAATTAACCACAGGCTTCCAAGCCTAGCTGTGTGACCTTCTGGACTTCCTTCCAACTTCTCTCCTATGGTTTCAAGCATCAAAGGGATGCTAATAAATTGTCACTCCCTTCCCACTTAACTATGTAAAGCCCTTGACTTGGTTCAAGTCCTGACTGTGCCAACTCCTCAGTTATTCGACTCTCTTTTCTTGGCCTCTTGTACTTAAGCCCTGGTCCTGCCACCTTTAAAATGAGGAAAAACAGCTGAGCCCCAAGCAATCAAACTGTGGATGCCATCTTGACCTGCTGCCCCTGTATTCCCTCACACCCACCCCTCTAAGGAAAAGAGGTGCCATTTCTTTATTTTTATAGGGAAGGGCTTGGAGCCTGTGATTTCCAAGGGTCTTTCCTGCTCTGACATTCTAGGGTTCTCTTCTTAGTTCCAAATTTAGAAGCTTGTCTTGGTGGATTTCCTAGGTCGTCAGTGCTTCTGGGAAAGCTCTTTTGCCATGTGCAGATAGGACTGTCCTTGGGATGCAGATAAAAATCATCTGAACCCAGTGGAATCACGCGTCAGCTACGGGGGGGGGGGGGGGGGGGGTGGGAGGGAGGAAAAGAAAATGATCTTTGTCTTTAATGAATAATGCATGGAAATGATCAAATAAAATACTATAAAATTAAAAAAAATCATCTGAAATATCTGAGAAAGTAGCTTGATGCTCTGGAAAGAGCACTGGCCTTGGATTTACCCATGCAACATTGTGTGTTTACTTTGTGCCAAGTGCTGGGGGATGCAAAGACCCATCCTCCACCCCCAACAACAACAACAGCATTCCAAACCTCAGTTTCTCCCCTCAAGGAGCTTACATCCTGCTGAAAGTCAGACTCTCAATTCTTGAAACTGGGTAACTGACCAGATCACTCACTCTGAACAGATCATTGATGGAATTTTTCTTGGAAAGTGTAGCAGAAGTCAGGGACATTATCTGTTGGATATGGTGAAAATGTCCAAGTCTGAGAATCATAGCATGGTAGAAGGCTTCGAGAGCTGGGCTTGGAGTGAGAAAAGCCCAGGAGGTAGAGAAAATATATTTTTGCTGGTTGAAACAAATATAAATCAATAAAAATGGCCCAAGACACTTCCTAGCTGGGTGACCCTGGGCAAGTTACTTGACTCCAGTTGCCTAGCCCTTGCTCACTTCTCTTCTGCCTTGGAGCTCACACTCAGGAGCATTCTAAGGTGGTTGGCTTTGTTTTTTTAATTAGATTTAAAATAGTTTTTTTTTTTTAAGTATTACTTTGGAGGAGATGAACTGTGGCCATGTGAGAAGGGAAGTTGGGGCTGACCTATGATTTCATCATTACAAAGAACTTGCCAGGGAGGAAATCCCCTTCATCAGTGCCCACCAGCATCTGCTTTGCATCTCAGCCGTGGATGCAAAGGGCACTGAGGGGCACTGAGAGAAGGTGACTCATTCAGGGTCACCCAGCCAGAATGTGTCAGAGGCAAGACTTGAACCTAAATGAACTGATATTTCTAGGTTTCTGTAAAGTTTGGGAGGAAGGCTTTAGTCATATTGTCTTTAGAATCTCCCAGTCACTCTGGGAAGTGAAAACTTAAAGATGCTGTGATTCCCATTTACAGTTAGAGAAATTGAAGTTCTCAGAGGTACTTTATTCATGGCATAAAGGGAGTAGGATTCAAACCTGATTCTTCCTGACTTATTATGCCTCTGGAGTTGATGGATCTGGATTCAAATCTTGCCTGGGTTACTTACTCCTTGTATGACCTTGCACAAGTCATCGTAACTCTGCCTCAGTTTCCTCAACTGGACACTGAAAGCAGTTAAAGTTCCTACTGCCTCTAGATCTATCGTGTCTGCCTGCCTCTCTGATTTTAGGGCTAGCATTATTTGTTATAATTATACTGTCTGCCATGCTTGATTTCTCCTGGTAGTTAGTACTTCTTCCTTCCTCTAATTAACTCTGTGTGTGTGTGTGTGTTTCACATATGTTTAGTCCCTCTTCTCTTAGTCACAGAATCTAGCAGGAAACATTATTTTATGTCCTCTGTGTGCCAGGCACTTGGCTCTGCCCTAGACATGCTAAGATAGGAATGAAGCAGTGTCTGCCCTCTAGGAACTGGCATTCTATTGGGGGAAACAGCTAGGAGTATGCAGAATACATAATCATAATCATGGCTAACATTGGCAATAGGGCCTTTATGGTTTACAAGGAGCCTTAGATCCATCCCTCAGCTCCTTTGGCTGTTCTGGGAAGTAGGTGCAGTTCTTTTTTATTTAACCCGTACCTTCTTAATCAATACTGTGTATTGGTTCCAAGGCAGAAGAGTGGTCAGGGCTAGGCAACGGGGGTTAAGTGACTTGCCCAGGGTCACACAGCTAGGAAGTGTCAGGCCAAATTTGAACCCAGGACCTCCCATCTCTAAGCCTGACTCTCAATTCACTGGACCACCCAGCTGCCCCCAGTACAGTTCTTATCATCCCCATTTTACAGATTTGGAAACTCAGGGAAGATTAGTTAAGTGATCTGTTCTGGGTCACTAGTATCTGAAGCTAGATGAAAACTTGGGTCTTTTCTCACACTGGGTTTAGCAGCCTTAAAAAAAAACAACTTCTGTCTGAGTACCAGTTCTAAGATGAATTAGCAAGGGCTAAGCAGTTGGGGTTAAGTGACTTGCCTAGGATCACACAGCTGGGAATTGTCTGAGAGAGATTTGAACCCCGGTCCTCTTGCCTGGCTACCTAGCTGCCCCTCTAGTAGTCTTTTGGTGATGCATCCTAACTCGCACCCCTCACCCCAGTGAGGAATTTCCTTTAATCACTTCAGATTTTTCTGTAATTAAGAATCTTCAAATGGTGCCCTAGGCACTAAAAAGTTAAGTGATTCAGCTAAGGTCATACAGAGGTGTGTAGTAGAGTCACTTCTCCCTGTCCTCCCTCCCTGTTAAGTACAGGTACATAATAAATGCTTGTTAAATTGAATTATTAAATGAGATATTGTTGTTTTGCATTTTAAATTATCTCTGCACTTTTTAAGCCCACTTACCTTTCTTACTGCCTTTCTCTTGCTTGCATTAAGTTTAAAAGGGAGTGGCAGCTAGGTAGTGCCTAGAGATGGGAGGTCCTGAGTTCATATCTGGCCTCAGACACTTCCTAGCTGTGTGACCCTGGACAAGTCACTTAACTCCCATGGCCTAGCCCTTCATATTCTTCTGCTTTGGAACCAATACACAGTACTGATTCTAAGATGGAAGGTAAGGGTTTTAAAAAGGAAGGAGGGAAAGGGCAGCTAGGTAGCATAGTGTCTAGATTGCTAGACTTGGAGTCAAGAGGAGCTGGGTTCAAATCTAGCCTCAGATACTTCTTAACTATGTGATCTTGGGCAAATCATTTAACATTTGTCTCGCCCCTGCCCTTCTGTCTTAGAATTTTAACTAGCTAGAAAGTAAGGATTTTTTTTTTAAGTCAGTATAGGTCTTCTTTGTCTCTTCTCTTTCTTAGAAAGGGCAGGATACTTACCTGGTCATCGCCCTTCTGGGTCACCAAATCCTCCCCAGATTTGGTGGGTGCCTGGCTATAAAAGGGTTAAAAAGGCATTGCATTGGGACCTCTGTGGGGGATTCTAAAGCCTCTTTCCCCTTTCTCCTAAAGTCAGAAGAAATGTAATCGTGCCACCATGTAAATAGAAACCCATTAGATGTCCATTTATAGGCAATCTCCTTGTTCCTGTCCGGAAACCAGAGGTTGGTGACTGCTGCATCCATTCCCCTCCCATTAGCTACCAGTTAGGCTGCATCCAATGAATCAGCCGTAAAGACTCACCTGTGGAGCCTCTACCCCAGCCTGGGGGATTCATATACAAAGCCAGAACAGGGGGAAGGAGAGAGAAGACAATATAAGCACCTACTATGGTGCCAGGTACTGTGCAAAATGCTTTTTACAGATACAATCTCATTTAAACCTTAAACAGAAACCCTGGTGGTAGGTGCTGTTATTCTACAGATGAGGAAACTGAGGCATGGAGTTAAGTGATTTGCTTAGGAAGTGTCAGAAGGCAGATCTGCACTCAGGTCTTCCGAACTACACTCCCAGCCCTCTATTCAACAGAGTGACATGATCAGACCTGTTTTAGGTCTATCACTTTGGCAAGGAAAGATGAGGTTGGGGAGAAACAGGAGGCAGGGAGCCCAGGCTGCATAATCCAAGTGAGGAGGGGATAAAGCCTCAACTCCGGTGGGAGCACCCAGTGAGTGGAGAAGCTGAGGCTACTGATTCTCAGAACAAGCCTTGGATTTTCTCATTTGGGATGATGGCAGGCCCTGCTCCTGAGTGTCATATCCCCTCAACCCTTGTCTTTTGTGATTGTTCAGTTGTTTCAGTGGTGTCTGACTCTGTTGCCCTTTTGGAGTTTTGGGGGGCAAAGAAACTAGAATGTTTTGCCCCTTCCTTCTCCTGCTTATTTTACAGATGAAGAAACTGAGATAAAACGGGGTGAAGTGACTTGACCAGGGTCACATAGCTAGTAAATATCTGAGGCTGGATTTGAACTCAGGTCTTCTGACTTCAGGTCTGGCACTCTGCCTACTATGCTACCCAGCTGCCTCTTACACAGACCAACAAAAAACACAGCTCTACATACATAAACCCCTAAAAGACATGAAGCATCTCATGATTCCACACACACACATTTACACATACTTGTATGTTACCTTGTACCTCCTATATGGTACTTTTATACAAACAACCTCAGAGCTATAGGAAACTAATGGAGGAAACGCCTCCCCTTCCCCTTTTATAGAGTACAAAGCCCCTTGACAGCAGGATTGATCCACTCACTGCCTTTTGTCTTCATAGTTCTGTCCTCTCCCCTTTTACAGAAAAACAGTTAAGCAGACAGAGTCTTTTAACGATTAAATCTATACACAGCACTCCTTCCCTGTAGCCCACCACTCTTCTCCTCCAGGGCAGAGGGAAATGCGTTTCATCATATATTCCCATGCATCATCAGAATCAGGCTGAGCGACTTTCAGGGATGTTCCATGAGCACTCTTGGAGCCCCGGAGCAGTCTCCTCCTGGCTCTACCCTCTTTGCTTGCTATCCCTTTGGGTCTCCTCAGTTCCTCTGGATTCTTCATAGTCTTTATTTCCAAAGGCTTCATAACAGTATTCTGTTGTGTTTTCCAGGGGAGGGAGGGAGACAGAGAGAGAGCCAGAGAGAGAGAGACAGAGAGACAGAGAGAGACAGAGAGACAGAGAGAGAGAGCAAAGAGGAGAAGGGGGAGAGAGAGAGAGAGAGAGAGAGAGGAGAGACAGAGACAGAGACACAGAGAGAGAGAGAGAGAGAGAGAGAGAGAGAGAGAGAGAGAGAGAGAGAGAGAGAGAGGAGAGACAAAGGAGAGAGAGAGAGACAGAGACAGAGAGAGAGACAGAGAGAGAGAGAGAAAGAGAGGAGAGACAGAGACAGAGACACACAGAGAGAGAGAGAGAGAGAGAGAGAGAGAGAGAGAGAGAGAGAGAGAGACAGAGACAGAGAGAGAGACAGAGAGAGAGAGAGAAGAGAGGAGAGACAAAGGAGAGAGAGAGAGAGAGAGAGAGAGAGAGAGAGAGAGAGAGAGAGAGAGAGAGAAAATATAGTATACTCGTTAATACTAACTGTATTATTTATACTTTTCTCTCTTCATCCCAAGGATACATATTTCTCTTTCCAAACAAGATGGTGGAAAGAGACTAAACTTGCTTACCTTACGCCTTGTCCTGACAGGTTGTTTTTTTTTTCACTTTTACCTTCTGACCTAGTAAAAGACAAAAGAGCAGTAAGGGCTAGGCAATTGGGCTTAAGTGATTTCCCCAGAATAAAACAAGAAGTGTCTGAGGCCAGATTTGAACCAGTCCCCTGGATTCCAGACCCGACACTATTCACTCTGTTACCTAGCTGTGCTTTCCTGATAGGCTCTTAATAAATAGGTGTGAGACAACGGAAAGAGTAATGGGTTTAGTGTCAGGGGACCTGGGTTCAAATTCAGATTGAGGCACTTGTAAACCTTTGTGGTCATGGTTTAGTTACTCCCCTTCTGAGGCTTCCTGTCCTTGCCTGTAAAAGGATGGGGCTAGACAGAATGACCTTGAAGGACCCATCTGTCTTTAAATCCCCAATCTTGTGTTTGGGAGAGATTACGGGGAAGGCTATCGGATGGGTCTGTTTGGATTTTCCTTGTCTGGGTCCTCTTGCTAATGACGCAGCGGCCCAGACCTTCTTTGCCTTATTCTAATGCCCTTCAAAGGATTGGGGAAGGAGGTGCCATTGGATGTCAGCTGAAAAAAATGATTCCTCTTCTAAGAGATTTCTTCAGCCATTTGCCCGAGGCTCTTTCAGGATAGTGAGTGGATCTTTTTTTTCTCTCCATAGTTAAGGGAAGGGGGACCCCAATGTGCATGTCAGTTAAAGAAAACCTCAGAGAACCCCCTGAGAATTAGATGGTTAGTGTCAGGGAGGAGGCTGGAGGGAGGAGACTAGAAGTGATTTGAACCAAATGCAATTTCAAGTTCATAATAAAAGAAGTTTCTCCATTTGAAGGGCACCCCACAGCCCTGGCCCCAGTCTACTTTAGTTTAAAAAAAAAATGTATATATATATAGTGGGTGATGGAGGAGAAAAGGGAATTATTGTGGATGCAGTACTGGGCATGGAGTCATAGAGTAGATTTAATAGCTGATAAAAATAGCTACCATTTATATGGCACCTATTATATGCCAGGCACTATACTAAATGCTTAACAAGTTATAATCTCACTCTATCCTCACAACAACACTGGGAGGTAGGTGCTATTATGATGTCCATTTTACAGATGAGGAAACTGAGGTAAACAGGTCGTAACAACCTTGGGACGTAGATGCTGTTATCCCTACTTTACAGAAAAGGAAACTGAGGCCGGTAGCCAGTTAAGTGACTTGCTCAGGGTCACACGGTTTACTAAAATGACTTAAGTCCAGCTCCTGCATCCTTTTTTGTTGTTTGGTTGTTTCAATCATGTCTGACTCTTTATTTGAGGTTTTCTTGGCAAAGACACTGAAGTGGTTTGCCATTTCCATCTTCAGCTCATTTTACAAATGAGGAAACTGAGGCAAACAGGGGTAAGCGACTTACCCAAGGTCACATAGAAAGTGTCTTGAGGCCAGATTTGAACTTGGGTCTTTATGACTCCACCTACCTGCCCCTACTTAGCTTGATAAATGTTTATTGACCAACTAAAATACTACATTAATGCCAAGGCGAAGACCTAAGGGTATGAAGTGTTGGATATGCCACCAGAAGCAGTTGACACCATTGGTGTATCGGTTTTGCTGAACTGATTTTTTTCTGTTTTTAAATCTTTTTGATAGGGGAAAATGGTGGGTGTGACAGTAATGTTTGGGAAATAGTGATCTGTAATCAAAGTAGTGATTCTACATAGTGACAGAAAAACTAAAGCTTTCAACAAAAATCAGACTCAAAGAAAGGAAATATTTTATGTTGAGTGGGGAGGAGGAGTGAGGCTCTTCAAGGCTCAGAGGCTTCCTAAAGGTTTCTTTTAACTCTGCCCCTTTGGGGCCTCCTCCACCCCTGGGCCTCCTTGTCCCACTAGTCCAAGGAATGACTCAGCCTGCCGACAATAACACGGTTGTGGGTTCCCACCAAATTCCTCTGAATAAAAAGTGAGGTCCTGGGGGGATGCGGGGTACTATCTCCCTCCCAAGTCCCAGGCCTGGGGATGGATGCCTCACCTCTGTCTTTGTGGCATCAGGACCAAGAGGCCTCATTGGGACCTGCTCCATGACTGAGGGTTGGTTTGTGGGGTTTTTCCCCATCCCTCTTTTTTCCTTGTCCTTTACCCCTTGCCAGAGATCTGTGGCATCCACATCTTGCCCATCCATCCTCCAGCTGCTTGCCCTTCTCTTTTCCCTAGCCTCCACTCTTTTTATTTGTCTAAAAAACCAACAAAACTAAACTTTCCTGGGACCTCTCTGCTGGAGAGAACCCTTATTTTCAAGAGAGAAGAGGGAGGGAAAAGCTGTTCCTTTTGGCTTAACTTGGAGGAAATGAGGCAGCTCCTGCCTTGGTCCCCTTCTACCTTCTGAGTCTTATTCTTCCCCCCTTTCATCCCTCTCCAGCCTGCTGTTTCTTTGGCAGGGAGGGAGTGGGCTTTTGGCCCCTATAGGAATTCTTGGGGGACGGTGACTCATGGCTGAGCACTGAGCCTGGGAAGAGCAGGAGGACACTTTCTAGGAGGATTGGGGATCCCCTCAAGGTAGTGATCTGGAACCTCCTGCCTGGGAAAGGTATTCATCCATTCATTTCTCTCTTGCTTTCCTTTCTCTCTGGGTGGGGAGATGTATTTCTCCTTTTCTCCTTCATCCCCTTGGGTCTTGCTTAGGTAGAGGTGGGGAGGAGGGGAGAAGGGTTAAGGAATCAGGGGGTGGAACTTGAGGCTCTTCTGCTAGACGACAAACTGCTGTGAATAAAATGGAGAAATCTAGGTAAGAAGAAATAAGGTGCGCAGCTCTGGCCCCCAGTAGCCGAGGGCTGGAGAAACTTGCCCAAGAATAAGTAAATAACCAAATAAATAAGTTCCTGAACAAACAAATAATTGATGAATGAGTGATCCTGTGGGTGACCCAGAAGATATGCCAGCTACCTTCCTGAGGAAGGATAACTAGCCCATGTTTAACCTCTTCATTCCTAGGAGACTTGTTTCATTGATCAGCACCCCTTTTGTAAGAATGTATTTGGGGTGGGACGAGCAGCTAGGTGGCTCAGTGGATAGAGAGCCTGACCTGAAGTTGGGAGGTCCTGGATTCAAGTGTGACCTGAGATTCTTCCTGACTGGATGACCCTGGATAAGTCACTTTAACTCCCTGGGTGTCAGGAGATCCTGTTTGGGCATCCTTCTGTGTGACAGAAGCTGGTGTCCTGGAGGGATGAGCATGTGGCATGTCTCCTGGTGGGGACTGAAGAATCTGTCTGTTGACATTTGGTCTTTGTACAAGGTTGTTGTCATTTCAGTTGCATCTGACTCTTCCTGATGCCATTTGGGGTCTTCTTGGTAAAGATACTTTTTAGTGGTTCGCCATTTCCTTCTCCAGCTCATTTGACAGATGAGGAAACTGAGGCAAGCAGGGTCAAGTAACTTGCCCAGGGTCACACAGTTAGTATATGGCTTGCCATTTCCTTCTCCAGCTCATTTGACAGATGAGGAAACTGAGGCAAGCAGGGTCAAGTAACTTGCCCAGGGTCACACAGTTAGTATATGGCTTGCCATTTCCTTCTCCAGCTCATTTGACAGATGAGGAAACTGAGGCAAGCAGGGTCAAGTAACTTGCCCAGGGTCACACAGTTAGTATATGGCTTGCCATTTCCTTCTCCAGCTCATTTGACAGATGAGGAAACTGAGGCAAGCAGGGTCAAGTAACTTGCCCAGAGTCACACAGCTAGTAAGTATCTGGGTCTGGATTTGAACTCAAGAAGAAGAGTCTTCCTGACTCCAGGCCCAGTGCTCTGTCTCCACCATCTGTAGGAGAACTCATTAATACAGGATGGAGAATTAATCCATAGAGTGTGAGCTCCTGGAGAAAACTCCTTGAGACTCATTTGACTCTCCCCAGCTGCTTAGCAGTGTCTCGTATGTAGTCGTCGCTTAATAAATGCCGTTGCCTGATTGACTCCCACAGTGTACTGTTCTTCAGTTCCATTTTCTTTCCTGCTTGGCATCGAGTCATCCTGTACTTTATCGGACTTGGCACCAGAAGGGGGGAGGTCCTCAGCTCTGGGTTCTCTCCCCTGGCAGCCAGCCAGGCTGGTCATCCCAAACTGTTTCATAACTGAAGTGTGTTAGTGAGTTTCCTTATCCTAATTTGCCCCAGGCGGACCTAGTCTTTTCACAAAGATGTGAAGGGGGGGGGGAGTCTCCCCCATTCTGCAGGTGCCCAGCAAGCCAGGATTCCACTTGAGCCTTTGAAAAGCTTGCGGTTCAGGAAGTGAAAAGGGTTCTCATCCTGGCTGAGCCAGCAAGTCTTGGTGGGGTGCCCCCACAGGTGGCCGCCGTTCCTGTAAAAGAAGGAACATTTCTACTTGGCTATTGATTCAGCGGCTAACAAACTTTATTATAAAGTCAATACTCCACTGTGTGTTTGCTCTGGCTTCTTTTGGAGATTCAGAGTCTTATTTGGATGGGGTTGGCATGGGGTTCCCTAAATCCTCAGGGGATGGGGGTGGGGGGGGTGGCACCGAGAGGGTGGCAAGGGTGGGATTTGTAAAACTGGTAGCTCCTAGCAGGACACTGGTTGGGCCATCTCGCTGTTGTTCTAAGGCTTTTATTATTTTTTTAAATGAAAATTACCTCGTAATTGTTCCCAGCAGCTAAGAGATGGCTGCACTCAGAGCTGGGGCAGTGCTAGGGCTCGTGTCTCTTGTTTGTTTTTTTCTGTGTTCTCCAAGCAAGTGGTTACTAAGGCCATTTTCGCCTCGGTGACTGCTGGGTGCTTCAGGCAGACAGAGGCCAGGGCAAATCCAAGGATGTCGGAGGCCCTTTCTGGGAACAACAAGGGTCCAGTTCCCTTCCTGAGAAACTGGATGTCTTTGAGAAAAGCCCCTTTTCTCTCCAGTTCCTTGTTCCCCAAACCTTGCTACTAGCCTGCCATCTTTTTTTCCCCTAACTTTTTCCTTTTAAATGTAAACAAAAAAAGGGCCTAAAGAATAATCAGCCAGTTATGCATTAAGCCCTACTGTGTTCGAGGGACTAACTAAGCAAATACTTGTTTGGGATCACACAGACAAGATTTGCACCCAGGTCCTCTAAGTCCAATTGAAATACCATCTCCACTGAGTCACATTCAGTCCTTTCAGGGATTAGCAGGTAAAATTAGCACCGTCTCACTGTTCATCTAGTCACCTCCCCATTTTATAGATGACAAAACTGAGTCACAGAGAGAGGAAGAGATTTGCCCAGGAACAAAGAGGAGGTTAGCCCTGGCATGCTTCAAAGGACTTCCTCTGAGAGGATGGGGAGACCCTTCACCCTCTCAGCATCTCACAGTCAGGAGGGGCTTCAATAAGGCAACCAGACCAACTTGTAACTGAATAGAGATTGAGTTCTTCAGGAGAACCTGAAAGGGATAGCCAGGTAGAACAGTGGATAGAGTGCCAGTCCTGGAGTTGTGAGGACCTGGATTCAGACACTTCTTACCTGGGTGACCCTGGGCAAGTCACTTAATTTAGCCTTGCTTCTCTTCTGTCTTAGAAGTGATAACTAAGTAGGTTTAAAAAAAAAAGACAAGTTTAAAGCTGATGTGTGTGTGTGAGAGGCAGAGAATAATTGGCAGGAAGGAATAGAGGGGGTTATGATGAAGAGGTAAAAAAGTTTGAAGTTGAACTCCATAGGTAGGGAATGGGGACTCACTGAAGGTTTTTGAATAGGGTAGTGACAAGGTCAAAAATATTACTGAAGAAAGATGCCAAGGGACAAACTACCAGTTCTCATTTCTCTTCAGCTGATGAGGACTTGGTGGAAATGGATGGATGGATGGATGGATGGATGGTTGGGTGGGTGGATGGATGCCAAAGAAGTGGATAAAGTACTGGATATAGAGTCAGAAAGTTGTTCAGTTATTTCAGTCTTGTCTGACTCTTCATCACCCCATTTAGGATTTTCTTGGTAAAGATATCAGAATGATTTGCCTTTTCCTTCTCCAGATCATTTGACAGATGAGGAAACTGAGGCAAGCAGAATGATGTGACTTGTCCAGGGTCACACAACTAGTAAGTGTCTGAGTCCAGATTTGGAAACGGGATTTCCTGACTCCCGGCCAGCATATCTACTTTGACACTTAGGAGCTCAGTGTCAAAAAGACCAAAATTCAAATCCTGCTCCAGCATTTAGCTGTGTGACCCTGGGCAAATCCCTTCACTTCTGTCTGCCTTAGTTTCTTCATCTTTAAAATAGGGATAGCAGCACTCACTTCTGAGTGTTGTTGTATAGATCAAAAGAGATAATATTTATTGCACTTTGCGAACCTTCAAATGCACCATAAATATCAACTGTTAGTATTTTTATTCTGAAGCATTATTAATGCTTACTATGTACCAGGTACTGTGCTAATTAATTACTAGGAATGCAGATATAAGCAAACACAGGCCAGCCAAAATGTCTTTACTTTTCTGTTCACCATATTCATGCTTTTTTTTTCATCTAAAATTAGCAGAACAGCCTATAGCTTTAATGTTCTGAAATCATTTGACATACCCTAGCTCATTTGGTCCTCTCAGCAACTCTGGGAAAGAGGTGCCATTATTGTCCCCATTTTACAGATGAAGAGACAGATTTTTGGAGGCTTATAAAGCAAGTGGATAGAGCTAGACTCAAGAAGACTAGTGTTTAAGAGTGCAAATGCAGACACTGTGTGACTTTGGACAAGTCACTTAACTTATTTGTCTGTTTCTTCAGTTGTAAAAAAAGGAATAATAGCACTTACCTTCCAGGGTTGTTGTGAGGATCAAATCAGATACTATATGTAAAAGCTTAGACACATAGTAGGCATTATATAAATATTTTCCTCATCAAAACCCAGTAGGTCAGAATGCACGTTGGGGTATAAAGTATAGGAAAGGCCCAGCTTGTGAAGGGTTTTAAATACAAGGAAACAGATGGGTCTTGCCCAAGGTTACCTAGCTAACAAGCATCAGAAAATGAGATCTGACAGCAAGTCCACTGTTTACTAAGGATGGAGTCTCAGAAATGGGGTCCAAGATTCAAATCCTCAATCCACCTCCTAATAATTAAAGGATCTCTAACAAGCGTCTTTACCACATCTCCAAGCTTCAGTTTCTTCATGTGTGAAATGAAGCTTTTGGACTAAGTATTGGGCCCTTCTAAGTCTATGGACCTATCACTTAACTTTTGGAAAACAAGCTTCAAATCTGATATGCTGTATTCACTACTTACTAATTATTTATCATTAATAATCATCTCTTCTTTCCCCTGATAGGAAACTCTCTTCCAAAGGAGCCCTTTTTGTTGTTATTATTACTATAGGATTGAGGCTATATTTGTAAAGCACAGATTCTGGCACATAGTAGGTACTTAATAACTTAATAAATGCTTTTTTTCTTCCTTCCTTCCTTCCTTCCTTCCTTCCTTCCTTCCTTGCCTCCTTCCCTACTTCCCTCTTTGCTTCTTCCCCTTCCTCCTTTTCTCCCTCCCTCTATCCCCATTACTCCTCGAAGGTTGGGTTGGATTGGATGGGGCCAGAGGAGAGGGAAGGCCTGGCCTGTGGAGTACACACATCTCTCTCATAGGAGCCTTCCACCCTCCCCAGCTGCTGCTCCCATTAAATCTCAGTGATTCATTGTTAGTGCGTGGAAGGGAAAGGGTTTTCCTTGCTTGTTTTGTTGGCAGATCTTGCTGCCCCAGCAGAAAAGCCATTTTTGTTATGGGAACAGAAACTGGGGGCAGCATCAGGAATATTCAGTGTACTCTGTGAGTCGGAGAAAGTGGGGGGTGTGAGTCGGTACCATCCTTCAGCACATGGGCCCATGTTTGTTCATGTCATTCCAGAGGTCCCCAGAAATGAAATCCATCCATCCTCAGTGCCGCTTACAAGAATGTGAAAGAGGAGGGGGAACCTGTTGAGAGTTTTGCACCAGGCTGTATCTTTGTAGTCTGGGAGCAATCTAGGACCCGGGGCCAGGGAAGAACAAAGGGGGCCATGGATTCAAATGGCCTATGCTGCCTTTTTTCCTTCTTTTTTTTTACTGCAAAGGTAAACATTTTGCTGTTTTTAATTTTATGGAAAGTTAAACTTGTGGAGGAAATACCTTTCTAAATGTGGCCCGTGTGATGTCACAGGCCAGCTATGCGGAGGCGTGTGCTGGATGGATGGAGATCGCTAGCCCTGATTTGTATCCATGACCAGCATGACCCAGCTTGGGCCAAGATTTGAGCGCCTATACCACCGGATACAAGGGCGCCAGCATCAGAGTTAGCATCTTTCTTTGGGCCGTGGCATACTTGGATTTTTGTTTCTAGCCTCTCCTTGCACCCCGTCCCATCTTGCAGTGGCTCACTCAGTGGCTTATCTTTTTCACCCTCCACTTTGGAACTTTTCCAAATGAGCCCAGTTCCTATTTGGACACAGATTAGTCTAGACAGACCTCGAGTTCTCTCCTCCCTTGGAGACTCTTAGAAGTTTCTTTCCTGGGACAAGAATCTAGATGCTGGGCTCTGGCCAGGGGGCTCTAATGGTTCTTCTCTGGTTGGAGGACCTTGATTCAAATCCTACTTCTCAAGCTTACAGCTCGTGTGACCAGGGGCAAGTCACTTCGCTCCCCTGGGTCTCACTTGTACAATGGACCAAATGACCTTTAAGGACCTTTCCTCTGCTAAATCACTTATTTCCCCTGGACTTTTGTTTTTTTTCATTTTTAAAGAATAATCTTTAGGGATATTTCTAGCCCTAAATCTGTGGTCCTAAATCATTTAACCCCTCCTGGGCCTCAGTTTCCTCACCTGTAAAATGGGAAGGGAGTGAATTAGATGACCTCTGAGGTCTTTAGACCCCCATGGGATAGCCATAGGATAGACACACTCAGCACATCCCTCCTTCTCTCCCGTCTCTGGTCCCAGAAAATCCATGTCCAAACAGCTGTCTGATGGGACCCATTGGCGTTATAGACGCATCGTCTTCTCTACCACCAGCCTTGCCATGGAGAGAAAGATCCTTCAGAACTGGGATTGATTGTTTCATTCCTCTTTGTATCCATGGGGCACTTAATAGTATTTCTAGCATTTATTATGTGCTTACTGTATGCCAGACAGACACTGCTGAATGCTGGGGATACCAAGAGAGGTGAGGTGTCTGTTATAACTGAGTCACCATCCCCTTTGGCATTTCAGAGAAGCTATGGACCCCTCTTCAGAAGGAACTAAAAGGGAGCAGCTGGGTGGCTCAGTGGACGGAGAGTCAGTCCTGAGTTCAAATTTGACCTCATATCCTTCCCAGCTGTGTGACCCTGGGCAAGTCACTTGACCCTCATTACCTAGCCCTTACCACTCTTCTGCCTTGGAACCAATACACAGTATTGATTCTAAGACAGAAGGTGAGGGTTAAAAAAAAATGAACTAAAAATCCCATCTTCTCCAGGAAGCTGTTCCCAGCCCTCCTAGTTCCAGTGCCTTCCCTCTGTTCATTATTCCCTGTTTAGTGTGTAGCCAGTTTGCTTATATTTGTCATCTCCCCCATTAGACTGCAAACTCCTTGAGAACAGGGACCGTCCTTTGTCTTTCTCTGACTCCCCTTGCTAATCCCCCCCTCTTAGCCCAGGGACTTGGTGCTCATTCTCCTATCTGGGGTTTTCTTGGACCAGATACCAGAGTGATTTGCCATTTCCTTCTCTGGCTCATTTTATAGATGAGAAAACTGAGGCCAGTAGGGTTAAGGGACTTACCCAGGGTCACACAGCTGCCAAGTGTCCGAGGCCAGATTTGAAAGGAAAGAGGAGTCATCCTGATTATAATAAGCCTGTTGCTCTGTCCATTGCACAGAATAGAAAGAGTAAGATTCCAAAGGAGATCCATTCCACTGAAATGCACTCAGCAAGATTTTTCAAAGGACAACCCTAAATACCCCAGCCTGCCAGGTTTTCAGAGAACCCAGCACTAGAGAAATGCAGTGATGTGCCCCCAATCTGGAAATCTCCATCTCCTGCCATCCATTCTCCACCCCACGAGGGGCTCCCCGGTGCCCGCCGGCAGCCGAGATCCCCAAGCGAGGGGGAGGGGGCTCTTCAAAGACTGCAATATTTTTAATTGCTTTTCCGGGGAAAGCGGGAATCCTGGCATTGTTGGGCTGGGGGCCTGTGGGGGAAGGTTGAGGTTTGGGCATTTCTGGGGCCCACCCTGCTGGCCGCTAATCTCCTCCCGTGGTGATGGGAAAGAGTGAGCCCAGCAGGTGACGGCTGGGAAATCCTGAATAGCTTTTCTGTGAGCCTTTGTGTCCCCACAAGCGAGGCACAGGCGGCGGCTCACTCTGCCAGGCACAGGCGAGCTGCGATGGCCCCAGTTGTCAGGGTGGCAACTTCTGGGTGTTTCTAGAGAAGTCAGATTAGTGATTAGGGCACCGAGGGGAGGAGAGGGGACTTGCCTATTGTAACTGTGCTGTGATTTTCCTAGAAAACTGTTGGGTGTTTTTGTTTAGTGGTATTTTGTCAAAGTGTGCATGAACCCCGGGTATCTCCTCATTATGGGCTCTAATTCTACCCACTTCTGCTTGCATGGCCATGAGTCATAGGTTCCTAGGTCTTAGACAAAGAGGACCACTCTCTTATTTTACAAAGGGGGAAACTGAGATCTAGGGAAATCCTAGGTCCTAGATCTTGGACAAAGAGGACCACTCTTATTTTACAAAGGGGGATACTAAGATTTAGGGACATCCTAGGTCCTAGATCTTGGACAAAGAGGACCACTCTCTTATTTTACAAGAGGGAAACTGAGATTTAGGGAAATCCTAGGTCCTAGATCTTGGACAAAGAGGACCACTCTCTTATTTTACAAAGGGGGAAACTGAGATTTAGGGAAATCCTAGGTCCTAGATCTTGGACAAAGAGGACCACTCTCTTATTTTACAAAGAGGGAAACTGAGATTTAGGGAAATCCTAGGTCCTAGATCTTGGGCAAAGGAGACCACTCTCTTATTTTACAAAGAGGGAAACTGAGATTTAGGGAAATCCTAGGTCCTAGATCTTGGACAAAGAAGACCACTCTCTTATTTTACAAAGAGGGAAACTAAGATTTAGGGAAATCCTAGGTCCTAGATCTTGGACAAAGAGGACCACTCTCTTATTTTACAAAGGGGGAAACTGAGATTTAGGAAAATCCTAGGTCCTAGATCTTGGACAAAGAGGACCACTCTTATTTTACAAAGGGGGATACTGAGATTTAGGGAAATCCTAGGTCCTAGATCTTGGACAAAGAGGACCACTCTCTTATTTTACAAAGAGGGAAACTGAGATTTAGGGAAATCCTAGGTCCTAGATCTTGGACAAAGAGGACCACTCTTATTTTACAAAGGGGGAAACTGAGATTTAGGGAAATCCTAGGTCATAGGTCTTGATCTGAAAGACTCAGGAACCTGAGAGGCTTTCTAGTCCATCATTTTACAAAGGAGGTAACAGGTTTAGGGATGTCAGGTGGCTTGCCGATGGTAGTAAGTGTCAGAGGCAGGATTTGAATCCATGTTCTGTGACTCCAAAGCCAGTACTCTTTGTACCATGGAGGATTTATTAAGGCAAGATGTCAAGGTGTTCACATTTGCTTCTGTCCTCTCCAGCTGCCCTCTGAAAAGGAGAACCCTGCCATTTGGAAAATAACTTTGGAATGTTGGGGTTTTTTTTTTTTTTTGGTTGAGAACTGGAGAATTGAGAAAGCACGGTGTATGTCTCTGCTAATCCTGTCTCAGTTCCACAAGGATGGTATTCATGGATCCATGAAGGATTCATTGTCCCACCGGCTCTTGCCATCTCCCTGATCTCTGGTCCTTGCTGTTGGACTTGGGGCTTATTTCTCCCCCGGCCCTTGGCCAGGGGATGGATGGCAAGAGATAGACCGCAGAGAAATTAAAGAGATCATTTAACAGCATACAGGTTCTCTTGACCAGCCAGACCCACGGCTCCGGACTTTTTCTTCTTTTTCCCTTTCCTCCCAAAGTATGGCTTTAGATAACATTACTTAGGCTCCAGAAGGCTCTTCAGTTACCACATGGGAATGCCATTGACTGAGTACCTGGGTTGTAACCCTGCCTTTAAGGACGAGGGGGACGCCTGCCAGCTGCCTGCAGTTCTGATCCCATCCCTCGGCCATCCCTACGCCCTCTGGATCTGGACTGGGGAACCGAGGTTGCTCGGTTGGCTTGGGCTGTGGGCAGTTGTCCTGTTCCGACATGTGACACCCCCCTCCTTTCTCCCCCCAGCACCATGAAATTGAGACAAACAGCCCTTGAGCATTCTTGGAAGTCGAGGGCTCTGCTTGTACTCGGCTCTCAAGCTTGCAAGGGTTGCCTTGAAATCGGAGAGCTCTTGTAGTTCTTGGGCAGGCTGGGTTTACTCTGTAGCAAAGAAGGGTCCTTTCTTGGGTGACGTTTTGGCCTTGCTCATAACCTCCTGTCCTTGTGCCCATTAAAGGGGGAGAGCCATTAGGGATAACCAGGGACTGATGTGGCTTCTAAAGTCCACTTAAGTCCATTTCATGCTAGAGAATGTGTAAACGCTGAATATTTGTCACTATGGACATTTAAAAAAAAAATTAAACCCTTACCTTCCATCTTAGAGTTAATATTAAGTATTGTGCAGATGGAAAATTTGCCACACCTGAGCTACATTCCCAGCATCCTTTTAAGTTATGTCCTCATTTTACCTAAGGATGCTTAGGAGATAAATTCGGCTGAGACTCACACTATGAGGCTCTTTTTTTTTTTCCCCCCCAGAGCTTGTGCTTTTGGTAAAGTGCTGCAGGTATGAGTCTCTGGCTCTCTTTGCTCTGCTCACTTGAACCTTTTTTCTCTTCCCTCTTTTTCCTCTTTTGATTTATTAGAAATCCTATATATTTTAAAATACTAGATGTATTTATTCATTTTTACCCCTATAGTATCCATTCCAAGGCATAAAAGGCATAAAAGTGGTAAGGACTAGGCAATGGTGGTTAAGAGACTTACCCAAGGTCACACAGCTAGACAGTGTAGGGGGGTCATATTTGAACCCAGGACCCCCGTCTCTCTGTCCATTGAGTCATATAAGCTGCCCTGATGGGCATCTTTTTATGCTCAAGTGTAGGTAGCAATGTTTGGAAGTCAAACCCTGAGTTCAGATCCTATGCTAGCTACTATTATTGTTGTTATTATTCAAAGCTATTGCTGTTATCAGTGGATAGAAAAATTGGTCCTAGAGTTGGAATATCTTGAGTTCAAATCCAAATTCTGGCACATACTAGCTGTATGACCCCAGGCATTTTTCTCAGGCTAAGTTGCAGAGAAGGAAGGCATTCTTCTCCATTCATAAGTTTCCTTCCCTGGGAGTCGCTTAACAAAAATGAAGTCATAGGACTCTGCAGTTACATAATTATAACATATCCTAGTTCTCAGATATTCAAAAGGATGGACTGGCCAAGTTTGGCCCCTGGTTTGAGTAGGACAGCCTTTTCCGTTGGGCATGAACTGTGCCGTATCATCTGAGGGTCCCTCCAGCTCTGAGTCTTTGACCCCCATCCCAAATTTGCTTTTGATGTTGCCTCAAAGAGCAGTCTGGGCCCTACTCTCTTCTTCACCTTGGCCTCTTCCACAATGGTGACCACCATTCTTTTGTGCCTCTAAGAGTCCTTTTTATGGTTGAAGACATTTAGCTACGTCTTCCCTTGCTCCCTTTGGTGCCAGATGGTCATAGATTTAGAACTCTGGGACCATGTCATGGTCATGCGATCCAACAGATGGAGAACCTGAGGTGGACCAAGTTGTTAAGTTGACTTGTCCAGGGTCACACAGCTAGGAAGTGTCTGGGGTTGGATTTGAACTTGGGTCTTTGATGACTCCAGGCCCAGCGACTGCCAGCTGACAAAGTAATTTGGGGGAGCATCAACCACCACCAGAGGCAGCAGATAGGGAGGAAAGAATAAGGTAAGGCAAGATCTCCTATAGATAGATGCTGGCACTCAAGTTTGAGCCTTGAAGATTGGAGAGGAATAGCTAACATACTCAGATTAACTTAGACTCCTGTTTCTGTGGGACCCAAGAAAGAGCATCTGTCTTCCTTACCCATTCAGCATCAGGTACCATGATGGCAGAGGTGAGAGCCCTTACCTCTTTCTACAGGAGTGCTATTTTAGGACTGAGAAGGATCTTGACCTTGGAGATCATGGGGTCCTGCCCCCTTCCCTCAGAGCTGAGGTATCCTGGTCTCCAGTTGGGAAATGACCTGCTTATGGTCACATAGTCCTTAGGTTGCAGAGAAGGGCACAAGAGCCAGACCCGATGACTCTAGATACAGAGACTGCCCTTTCCTACTGCACCAGAGAATATCCATTTAAATCCTCATGATTCGATAAAATGATTTTGTTGCCTCCTGTCTGGCCAGAAGTGTTTTGGTTTGTTTTTTTTTTCCTTTTTAAAGAGGTCCTGCTTTTTTCACTTGGTGTCCTTCCAATGGCCACTGCTGGTAGACTATGGTCTCCTCTCTCCCATCTCTTCTCTTCCCCTTTCTCTCTCCTTTCCACACTCCTCTCTGTCTGTCTCTCTCTGTCTCTCTGTCTCTCTGTCTGTCTCTATCTCTCTCTCTGTCTCTCTCTCCCCACCCCTCTCTCTGTGTCTGTCTGTCTGTCTGTCTCTCTCTCTCTCTCCCTCTCCTTCTCTCTCTGTGTCTCTCTCTGTCTCTCTGTGTCTCTCTCTGTGTCTCTCTCTGTGTCTCTCTCTCTGTCTCTCCCCCTTTCTTTCTCCTCTTTCCCTTTCTCTCTCTCTCTGTCTCTGTCTCTCTCTTTCTCTCTCTCTGTCTCTCCCTCTCTCTCTCTGTCTCTCTCTCCCTCTCTCTCCCTCTCTCTCTCTGTCTCTCTCTCTCTCTGTCTCTCTCTGTCTCTGTCTCTCTCTCTCTGTCTCTCCCTCTCTGTCTCTCTCTCCCTCTCTCTTCCTCCCTCCTTCTCTCTCTGTCTCTCTCTCTCCTCTCTCCTCTCTCTCTCTCTCTCTCTCTCTCTCTCTCTCTCTCTCTCTCTCTCTCTCTCTCTCTCTCTCTCTCTCTCTCTCTCTCTCTCCCCCCCCCTCTCTCTCTGTCTCTCTCTGTCTGTCTGTCTCTCTCTCTGTCTCTCTTCTCTCCCTGCCACCAAGGGCTCTATAGAGTGAGCTCTGTTTAATCTTAAAATTCATTTGTCTCCTCCCTTTCAGCCTGAAAGCATGTGTGTATGTATCTCCCCTCTGGAGGGGTTACTTGTCAGTTAGCAAAACTCTGATGAGGAAAGCCAAGTATTTAAAGAACTGGAGGGTGATGGAGCCTTGCGGAAGTCTGGGCTCAGTGGCGCTTGCAGGGACAGATGGGAGTCACCAGTGGTTTAGCCTTGGGCCACTTCCAGGTACAGTGAGCAGAGATCAAGTGGGAATTAGAAATGAGGGAGGCTTTTATGGGTCAGAGGCCCAAGATTACATCGGGAATGAAGAGCCAAGCCAGGCTTTGGCCATCAGTTAATCAATGAGCATTTAGTTTTTAAGGGCCAGCTCTGCGCCAGGCCCTGGGAATACAAGTTCAGAGAGTGAAGCCATTTCTGCTCTCATGCAGGTTGCATTCTAATGGGGGGACTCAAGAAGCACATCTGAAAATATATACGGCATAAATTGAAAGTGAAGAAATGCAATTGTGCTGGTTTTCAGTCATGTCTGACTCTCTGTAGCCCCATTTGGGATTTTCTTGGCAAAAAGACTGGAGAGTGATCTGCCATTTCCTTCTCTGCCTCATTTGACAGATGAGGAAACTGAGGCAAACAAGGTTAAGTGACTTGCCCAGGAATCACACAGCTAATAAGCATCTGAGGTCAAAGAAGGGTCCTACCCTCATTTTAATAAGAGGAAAACTAATATGAAGAAATTAAATGATTTTATAGGAGGTAGAAGAGGCCACAGGGGTCTTCGGGTCCAAAGCTATCATTTATTTTTTTTAAACCTTTACCTTCCATCTTGAAATTAATACCATGTATTGGTTCCAAGGCAGAAGAGCAGTAAGGGCTAGGCCATGGGGCTTAAGGGACTGGCCCAGGGTCACACAGCTAGGAAGTGTCTGAGGCTAGATTCGAACCCAGGACCTCCCATTTCTCGGCTTGGCTCTCCCTCCACTGAGCCACCAGCTGCCCCCCAAAGCTATCATTTTATGGCTGAGAAAACCAGAGCGGCATAGAGTTAAAATTATTTGTTCAAGGTCACCCATCGGGTCTCTCCATGGTCGTCCGAACTAGTGGCTTTCTTGTATTTAGCCTCCATTGTGAGGTGGTCAAGTTAAAAGGTCCTCAGCATCCAGTGTTTGGCCCAGTGCCCGGCACACAGTAGGCACTTGTTACGTGTTTCCTGTCTGACTCTCCTTCCAACTTCGAAGAACTGGGCTTCCTCGAGGAAAGGGCCATCTGGCAGCCAGGACCGAATGACGTACCGGCGGCCCTGACGACGGGGACATCCAGTAACTTTTCTTTTCTCGCTTGAATTTTTCCTATCTAAATGAATGCAGGCCTGATTTCCCAGGGGGCCTCGGCTTTAACTGATGCTGCGGTTTTCGAGTGAAGCCGATGAGTCATTTGGGGCTGCCTGGGGGTGGCAGGCAGGTGTTTATGTCTTTTAAGTCAGAGGGGACGGCGCGGTGACTGTCCGCCTTTACTGCCCCACCCCACAGACGCTCCGAGCTGTTCAGCAAGTGATGAACGGGACGTCTTCCCTGAGGACTCAGGGCAGAAAGCGTTGCTAGGCCCAAAGGAGCGAGTGCATCTCTTGGGTACCGGGACCCGAGGCAGAAAGACCAAGGGGAAGGAAAGCTCCCTGGCTCTTCAGGAGCTTCTGTCTGCAAAGGACACGGAGGGAGATAGAAGACCGCCTGCCTCCCAGGGGTCAGGAATGACGTGCTTCCGTCCGGCTCTCTAGCCCCCCAAGTCTCAGCTCTGGAGG
>NC_077230.1:401108645-401253645 GCF_027887165.1 Monodelphis domestica | reverse complement strand
GAACAAAAGATCAAGGATACCCAGGGAATTAATGAAAAAAAATACAAAGGAAGGGGGTCTTGCAGTCCCAGATCTCAGACTATATTATAAAGCAGCGGTCATCAAAACAATTTGGTACTGGCTAAGAGACAGAAAGGAGGATCAGTGGAATAGACTGGGGGCAAGCAACCTCAGCAAGACAGTATATGACAAACCCAAAGATCCCAGCTTTTGGGACAAAAATCCACTATTTCATAAAAACTGTTGGGAAAATTGGAGGACAGTGTGGGAAAGATTAGGCTTAGATCAACACCTCACACCCTACACCAAGATAAATTCAAAATGGATGAATGACTTGAACATAAAGAAGGAAACTATAAGAAAATTAGGCGAACACAGAATAGTATACATGTCAGACCTTTGGGAAGGGAAATACTTCAAAACCAAGCAAGAATTAGAAAGAATTACAAAATGCAAAATAAATAATCTGGATTACATCAAATTAAAAAGTTTTTGTACAAACAAAACCAATGTAACCAAAATCAGAAGGGTAGCAACAAATTGGGAAACAATCTTCATAAAAACCTCTGACAAGGGTTTAATTACTAAAATTTATAAAGAACTAAATCAATTGTACAAAAAATCAAGCCATTCTCCAATTGACAAATGGGCAAGGGACATGAACAGGCAGTTCTCAGCCAAAGAAATCAAAACTATTAATAAGCACATGAAGAAGTGCTCTACATCTCTTATAATCAGAGAGATGCAAATCAAAACAACTCTGAGGTACCACCTCACACCTAGCAGATTGGCTAACATGACAGCTATGCAAAGTAATGAATGCTGGAGGGGATGTGGCAAAGTGGGGACATTAATTCATTGCTGGTGGAGTTGTGAATTGATCCAACCATTCTGGAGGGCAATTTGGAACTATGTCCAAAGGGCGATAAAAGACTGTCTGCCCTTTGATCCAGCCATAGCACTGCTGGGCTTGTACCCCAAAGAGATAATGGACAAAAAGACTTGTACAAAAATATTCATAGCTGCGCTCTTTGTGGTGGCCAAAAATTGGAAAATGAGGGGATGCCCCTCAATTGGGGAATGGCTGAACAAATTGTGGTATATGTTGGTGATGGAATACTATTGTGCTAAAAGGAATAATAAAGTGGAGAAGTTCCATGGAGACTGGAACAACCTCCAGGAAGTAATGCAGAGCGAGAGGAGCAGAACCAGGAAAACATTGTACACAGAGACTGATACATTGTGGTACAATCGAAGGTGATGGACTTCTCCATTAGTATCAATGCAATCCCTGAACAATCTGCAGGGATCTAAAAAAAAATACTACCCACAAGCAGAGGATAAACTGTGGGAATAAAAACATCGCTGAAAAGCAACTGCTTGACTACAGGGTTGGAGGAGACAAGACTGAGGAGAGACTCTAAATGAACACTATAATGCAAACTCCAACAACAGGGAAATGGGTTCGAGTCAAGAACACATGTGATAACCAGTGGAATCATGTGTCGGCTATGGGAGAGGGAAAGGCGGGGGGGGGGGGGGGGGGGGGAGGGGGGAGGGGAGGAAAAGAAAACGATCTTTGTTTCCAGTGAATAATGTATGAAAACGACCAAATAAAATAATATTAAAATTAAAAAAAAAAATGAGGTGGTTTCAAGTAAATAGCTGGAGGTCCCCCCCTAATTAAAAATGACTATTATTTCATTTAACCTTTTAAACCACTGCTATGGCCAAATACCACAGATATTAGCTGCATTTTAAAGATGAAGAAACTGCAGGTCACAAGCTGGTCATGCTGCGAGGTAGGATTTGAACCCAAGTCTTCCTAATTCCCAAGGCCAAAGCCCTCTTCTTGAAGAAGTTTAGAGACAGGTTTTCTCTTTTCTACATGAATTCTGCATTGAGAGGTTTAAAATAAATATGTTCCCTCGTGTCTCCCCCTTCCCTTTGTGCCAAATAAATATCTCACTTGATTTCTTCTTTATTCCCTCAGGATTGTCTCCATCTTGGTCAGAGCCAGCCACTGAGAGTGCTGGTGCCCCGTCTGGGAAGAGCCTGGGGTGGCGTCAGACAGGTAAGCCCCGCGGCCTTTCCTTTCTGGTTGGGGCTGGGCTGGGATTGCTGTGGGGAACTCTGAGACAAGGTGGTTCAGGCCTTCCCTCTTTGGCCCTCAGGACAGCCCAGCAACACCCCCCCCCCCAGTTATTGGGGAAATGAAAAATATTGATCAGAAATTTTAGAGTGGAAATTTTACATTTTAATTTAATTTAAGAAAAAAAATAAGAAAAGCAGTTGAATTTTTGAATCATCCTCACAAACATGAGAGTCTGCAGAGTACTGTGGAAAGAGCATTTATTGTGGCAGGAAGGATGGACCTGGGTTCAAATCCTGCCTTAGAAGCTGACTGAGCAAATCACTTAATTTCTCATTGCATGAGTTGGCCTATTTGCAAAGTGTGGATGATAGCAAAGCTTTGCTTCCCAGATTCACTCAGTTATTAAGCATTCATTTATTTTTTATTTTTTAAACCCTTCCATCTTAGAATCTGAGTATTGGTTCCAAGGCAGAAGAGCCATAAGGGCTAGGCAAATGGAGGCTAAGTGACTTACCCAGGATCATACAGCTAAGAAGTATCTGAAACCAGATTTGAACTACAGTTTTCCTAACTCCAGGCCCAGCATTCTATCCACTGAACCATCCAGTTGCCCTTAAAGCACTCTACAGATGTTATCTATTATTATTATTATTATTATATGAGTATGGCAGGTGAGTTAGTACCATATAGAATATACATTCTCATTATATATTTGTATTTCAATGTTTGAACTAATTAGATTAATTAATTAATCAGATCTGATTATATTGTGTCAAATTCATCAGATATTTTAAAAGTAGGCTTTAAGGATACAAAATAAATATATACATACAGAACATATATTTTCATATATAGAACACATAATATATGTAGCTATAGAACATCTATTTATGTACATAAATCTATATTTATAGAACATATAGAATATAATCAGGCAGCATCTGCCCAGTGCCTGCTGTATACCAGGCTTTGTATTAAGTGCTGGTCAAATCAGATTGGCTTTAACATGGGCAAAGTCATTTAATGTCTTTGAGACTCAGTTTCCTCATTGGTAAAATGGGTTTTTGTACTACTAAGGTCAAGGGGAAAGAGGGCTGGTTCTAGAATCAGTGGGTCTTGGTTTGAAGTCCACTCCTCGTGCTTATCACCTATAGGACCTTTCTTAGCCTCAGTTTCTCTATTTACAAAATGAAGGGATTGAACTGGATGATCTGAAGGTCCCTTCCAGCTCTAAAGTGGGATTCTGTGTGATTGGTTTCTTCCCAGAATAATCACCCAGAGAGCCTGTTCTTGCTGGTAGGTGGGTGGCCTTCTTTGTATGGCCTAAAGAGAGGAAATGGGGGGCAGGGAGTGGGGGGGAAGAGTTGTTGGCTCCATTCACGGATTTTTTTAAGCTGACCCTTTGGGTACAATAAAGGTTAAAAGTTCACCAGTGCTCATTTGGGTTTTCTTTTTTTAAGGCCCATTTTGGAATTTCTTGAAATTGCCTTGGGAAGGATTTCTGTTGAAGTGACAATGGACAGAGGCGTAGAACAGGGCCCCTTCTATCAGGGTTCAGCAGTGTGGAGTAGCGTACAAAGGGGACGGTTCTTGCCTCCAAACCATGAGACCCATTCCCATGGGGGCAGGGTGGCCTAGGTGGCTCCCTGATCTTTTGTCCTTTGCATGAGCCAATCTGGACATAACCTGCAGTGCCATGATACCTTGGCTCCTTGGAAGCCCAGCCCTGGCCCCATCTCGTGGCTCCTGAGACAGAATATAAGCCCTGCTTTGCTGCCGTGGCCATGGGGATTTGTGGGAACTGGACCCTTGACAGGCTTCCTTTTCTTTCCTGAAGTAACCAGGTTAAGGAATATCAGACCATGCCCTGAACACCAGCTTGCAAACTTGCTTTCATCCCATTTAAATGTTCTGCCATCAGATATATTAGGAACAGAGCCCGTGAATCAGAAATGCAGGTTGTTCAAAAACAGAGATCTGACCAAATCTGAGCTTTTGCCCCCTCCCTTAGGCCCTCCTCCTTCCACCCAAGCCCCGTCAGGTCTCTAGGGTAGGGTCCTGTGTCTGTTGGCTTTTCATCTTTCATCAGCTTTTTCCTCTTCTTCCTATTGTTTGCTTATCCTTTATCTGTTTCTTCATGCTATTTATTATGTTGTTAATAATTGAGTATGGGGGCACCCCTCTAAAAATACCAATATCATGACCACTGTAGATATTAGTATTAATTTTAATGTCTCTCCCTGAGATCTAGCAGTCATAGGCAATGGCAGGTGCTGGAAGTAAGCTGGAATAACATCCCAAATTACTTGAACCGTGGTCTGAAATACCATGATCCCTGTTTGCCCTTTGCCTATATTTGATTGTAGATTTGACTCCTACCTGGCTCGCCAATTGTTATGATCAAATGGAAGAGCTAACTGTAATAAGTGAATAGCAGCTGGCAACACACCAGCTATTATTCACTTGTTACAGTTAGCTATTCAGTTTGATTATAATAATCCCTTCCTACTATCACATTCCCTCTAGCACCCCCACCCACCCACACTCTGTACATTAGCAGTAGCCCCCCAAAACATTCCATTTTGATGCTAATCACTCACATTTAAGAGGGCTTTAAGGTTTATTAAGGACATTTATATCAGTTATCTCACTGGGTCCTCACAATAGCCCTGGGAGGTGGCAACTGTTTTTAACCTCCATTTTACAAATAGGGAAACTGAGGTTGATGAGAGAAGTCCCAAGATCATGGAGTTAGACCTGGAAAGGACCTAGGAAACTACCTATTCCAACCTCCTCTTTTTATATATGAAGAAAACAAGTCCCAGAGAAGTCACAGAACTTCTTTAGGGTCATAAAAGTGTCTGAAGTAGGATTTGAACTTGGATCTCTAAATTCTCCCCTATTCTCATTTCCACCCTTAGTTGTCTTTTGACAGCTACTAATACAGAGGATGGAGATGAGTTCAAATGTAGACTCTCATTGACTAGTCAGTGTGATCATTAGCTTTTTTTCCCTCTCCTCCATCTTCCTTTTTCCTCTCCTCCATCTTCCTCTTCCCTTCCCCCTCTCCCTTATGATTAAACAGGCCAAGCATGAAATTTGATTTCCACAGAATCATAGCGTATAGCTAAAATGAACCCATAGGAGTCCAGCCTCCCTCATTTGATGGAAAAGGAACTGTGGCCAATGACTTACCTAAGGCCATACAGTCAGTAAGTAGGTGGCACTCTGGTCCTCAGTGTTCAGATTCAGGGCTCTCTGCAAATTTCTTGCTGGCTATTTCCTTCCTTCTCCACCCAAAAATTTCATCAATACTTAATCTTCATGTCCCATGGTCCAGGCTCGGTGTTGGGGATACAAAGACAAAAACAAGGGATTCCCTGTCATCAGAGGGAACCTCCATTTTAGAGGGATACTTAAGCTTTCAAAGATTTCCCTGGCATTTAGTGGTACCCTCTGTTAAGTAAATGCCGCCTACATGGGGAAAGTTTTGGTAGGAAGGGAAAGGCAGGGTGTGCAGAGGAAAAGCTTATAGCTTGGGAGAGTCTCCTTAACATCTCTTCTTTTTCTGGGATGCCTGACACCAAGAAAGAAAGGAGAAATGTTATCCCCATTTGGGGGACCATTCCAGGCAAGTGCCCCAAAGCCATCTATTCTAATTCTCTTGTTTTCAGATGAGGAAACTGAGGCTTGGAGAGGTCAAATCACTTGCCTAGGGTCATTAGGCTAATAAGTATCCAAGGCATTTGGTGCTAAATGCTTGGGCATGCAATGAAAAGCAACTGGAATTTTAACCTAGACCTTCCTGCCTTCCAGTTTTGAATGCCCTCTTCTCTGCCACGCTACCTTCCTTGACTGTAGGGGGTCAGAGACACCTCTAAAAGCTGTGTCCATATGGGTCAGACAACCAAGGACTGGATGGGAGTCCCAGGGCTGCTACTGGGCTAGGCAGGCAAGACCCATGCCTATGAGGCCAAGCACACCAGGGTGTACGTTTTGTTTTCTCCTTTATTCAAGGCCCTGTGGGTCCAGGGACAGGAGAAGAGCCAGCATTCCAAGCTCCCAGATTTCTCATCCTCATTCTACCAATGGACAATTTGGCCAATCCTGCCCTTCTGACCTCCCAGCAGGCACATTGTGTCCTGGCTAATATGGCCAGAGATTGCTTTTCAAGGTGGAAAATCAGTAAACCAAGTGAAGGGAAAACACTTTTTGGCCTCTGAGCAGCAGATGCTCCATCTCCCATCTCAAGCCCTCTCCATCTGTCTCCGTAGTGACACAGGTTGGTAGATTTGGAGATAGAAGGAATCCCTCATTTTACAGATTGCCGTAAAAATGGAGCTACGTGTTCCAAAGTCATACAAGTAAGAGCTTCTTTCAGAGGATAAGAGGCCATCTTACCCAACCCCCTCTTTTTACAGATGAGGAAACTGAGACCCAGATAGGGGTAGTGATTTATAGGCTTATGGGATGATGGACTTAGAGCTGGAAAGAACTTCAGTGGCCACCTAACCCAACTGACATTTTAAGAAACTGAGGCCCAAGGAGTTTACTTGTTGCAAGTCAGAGCCATGATTCAGACCCAGATCGACTGCCTTTTTCCTGTCTCTTTTTAAATAAACTAAGTATTTTCAGTTAGATTAACAAGCATTTATGAGATGACAGCTAACCACTAGGGGAGACGGTCTTACCTGAATTGAAATGGTGCCTGAATTGAGATTTGAAGGGAGCCAGGAACTCTCCAGGATGACACCAAAGGTCTTACTCATTTTGGACTGGCTATTGTTTTAAAACCTTTCCCTTCTGCCCTAGTATCAGTTCTGAGACAGAAGAGTGGCCTGGCTCTCACTATGCACTCTAGCCACCTTAGCTGCCCTGGCTATTTTTTAAAAATCAGCCCAGTAATTGCATTAGATTCACAGAGAGTTCCTGGTGAGACACTCGCTCAGTCTGTACAGCTCCCCACCTTCTGGCTTAGCTGTAGTGATTTTTTAGCTTTATATTCTCAGCACCCCTTTATACTCGGAGATTCTTGAGTTCCTTCCCCAAAGAGTTTTTGCTTGTGTGTCTTCTCTATCAATATCCGCCTCATTAGCAATGAAAAATGTCTTAGTATTATGTTAAAAATAATTTTGAGGAGCATCTATGGTTCAGGGGATGGAGAGCCAGGCCTAGAGATGGGGAAGTCCTGGGTTCAGATTTGGCTCAGACACTTCCTAGCTTGTATGACCTTGGGCAAGTCACTTAACCCCAAGATGATCCTTGAAGGAGTTTGTTCAAGACAATGAGAATAATAGAGAACTGGCCTCAAGAAAGACCTAAGTTCAAGGTCACATAGGCAGCAAACATCCAGGGTGGAATTTGAGCCCAAGACCTTTGACTCTTGAGAAGTTTCTCCCCTAGGAAGCTTGCCCCCAGATTCCCCTAGATGATGTCAGTGTCAGAATTTGAATGCAGGATCTCCTAGATGAAAGGACAACCCCTTAGAGAGTTTGCTCACAGTCACACAAGCCATAAATGTAAAAGATGGGAAGTGCAGATTTGAAGCAAGGGGTATCGATTCTTAGAGCCAATGGTTGAACACTGTATGGCCCATGGGTAGGGATGTTCCGTGTGGGCTTGGGGAGCACAGTTGTTATCTAGCAAGCATTGGGGATGGCCGGCTTGTGTGTTAATCGAATGGGAAATCCATCCCTGATGGAGAAATGGAGAGTGGTGGTGACACCACCATGGGTGGGCAGCCAGTCAGGGCATGTTGGCAGCACATGTGTTGAGTTTCCTCTCTTCCTGCTTCTTCACAGCCAAGGATGCTCCCTAGAGGAAGGTCCTGGCCTCAAATTCCCATTCAAGTCAGCAAATGGAGCGAGCATTCTACTTTCACCAGAGTAAATTGTGGGTGTATGTGTTAGACACATCTCCTCTTGAGATGGCTCAGAGTGGCGAAGGTCTCTCCAAAAGCCCTCTGCGAGATTTGGAAACGGACTCTTCAGGGCTTTTCAGAGAGTGGTGATGAGATTTCTAGAGCTCTCTAAAATGTACAGAATTACAAAAACAGGATGGTGTGGGTCTGGAACACTCTGTACACATATAACGGATCTGTTTATGTATGTACATACTTATATGTGTACTGTATATGCTGTATACATAAAATAAATATGTGCACATTGTACATGCATGATATATCGGACTTTCTGATAGGTAGGTTTGTTTTGCTGAACTTTTTCCTACTTTTTAAAGTTTCCCTTTCTTTTTTTGTGTTAATTTAATATAAGGGATGACTCTCCATGGGGAAAGGATAGCCAAGGAAATGTAGGTGATATAAAAGGAAAAAGTATTCAAAAATGTATTTAATCAATCATTTAACAGGTAATTACTAAGCACTTACTATGAGCCAAGGCTCTGGAAAGACAAATACAATGAAACAGTCACTATTTTCTTTTTTTTTAACCCTTACCTTCTGTCTTTGGATCAGTGCTGTTTATTGGTTCTAAGGCAGAAGAGTAGTAAGGGCTGGGCAATTGGGGTTAAGTTGGCAATCCCTGAGAAGTATCTCAGTCCATATTTGAACCCAGGACCTTCTGTCTCTGGTCCTGGCCCTCTCTCTCCACCGAGCCACCTCACGGCCCTTCCAGTCACTCTTCTTGAAAAACAAAATCTGCAAACCATTTTCCAAACATTATCTAACTTGATAAAACTGAGATAACAGCTGTAAAGGGCTTTGCTCATCTTAAATTAGGAGGTAAATGCTAGCTGCTACTGCTACTATAATGGTGATAATATATAGTAACATTGCCAACCCTAAAACTGGGATTATTAGACTGAAGAAGAAACCACTATTATTAAGATGACATAAAAATTTGTATCAACTTAGGCTAACTTGAAAGGCCTGAGAAGGAAAAGACATTGTGGTATGGTGATGAGAGAGAGCTAGCTTTGGAGATGATAATATTGATTATCATTATAACTAGCATTTGTTCAGTGTTTTAAGGTTGCAGAGTGCTTTAAAATTATAATCTCATTTGATCCTCACAACACTGGTGCTATTATCGTTCCCATTTTATAAATGAAGAAACTGAGATAGACAAATTAAGTGATTTGCCCAAGCCCACACAAGCTCAGTTGTGACCAAGACAGAATTTGAACTCAGGATTTCCTGACTCTAAGCCTAGAACTCTGTCACTGTGCCACTTAGTTGTTTCAGGGTCTAGGAGCCTTGAGTCTAGGTTCCATTTCTGATACATGCTAGCTGTATGACCCTAGACAAGTCTGTTAACCTCCTACCTACCTTGAGGAGCTGTCGTGAGCATCAAATAAGATATTTATAAAGTGCTTAGCACAGGGCCTGGCATGTAGTCAGAATTTTAGAAAAACTGCCATTATGATGATGATTACTCTGAATTGGCGAGGCAGCCTAGCTTAGTGTTTAGAGCACTGGAGTTTGACTCAAGAAGACATGAGTTTGACTCCTGCCTCAGACCACAGTATGATCTCAGGCAAGCCATTTAACTACTGTCTGTCTCAGTTTCCTGAATTGTAAAATGGGGATAAATAACAGCTCCAACTTCGTACTGTTTAAATGAAATGATATATTGTGAAGTACTTAGCGCGGGGCCTGGCTCAAAGTAAGTGCTTAATAAATGGTTATTTCCTTCCTTTCTTCCTATAGGACTCTGGGCCAGTCCCTCAACTTCTTTGTCCCTGAAGTTCAATTAACTTATCTGTAAAATGGAATAATAATATCTTATGGACTTGTGAGGCTCAAATGAGACATGTAAATCTCTTTGCTTATTATCTGTGCAAATACCTCATCTTCCCTATTGGGCTATAAGCTTTCTGAGAGCAGGAACCATGGGTCATTCATTCTTTTCCCTCCCCTAGCACTGGGCCCCTTAGACAGGCAGAACAGACACTGAAATCTTCATATTCTGGCCTCCAGGAGTGCAGTCCGTTGGCCAGGAAGACAGCCACCTGCTGTTTCCTTTTACAAAGACCCATGACTGGGATTTGGGGAGGGAGGTGGGGGGTACATACTTGGCTCCAACCCCTGAACCAGCAGTTGTGTTCCAAAGCTTGACTGTGTCCTGCTAACAGGTGTGACACGAGCCTTGGTTTCTAAAAACAGAGCAGATGGGATGTGTTATTCATTTATCCAGTTACTATGACCCCTGTAGTAATATTTAACTTTTCCCCCCTTCTCTCTCCCTTCCCCATCTGTTTTTCTTTCCATCCTTTAGGCAGTCCTGAATGTTACACAAGTTGATCGGTTCTCCTAGCAACCTCCTTTAGGAACCTCGCTGGCATTTGATTGGAAAACAGGACAGAAGGCCTGCGATTGATGAGTTTGCTTTGGGAAGACGTAGGAAGGTGAAGTCAGACGTTAGCATGGGGCAGAAGGTCACTGGGGGAATAAAGACTGTGGACATGAGAGACCCTACCTACAGGCCTCTGAAACAAGAGCTCCAGGGCCTGGACTACTGTAAGCCCACACGGCTGGACTTGCTCTTGGACATGCCCCCCGTGTCCTATGATGTCCAGCTGCTCCACTCTTGGAATAACGACGACCGCTCGCTCAATGTGTTTGTGAAGGAGGATGACAAACTTATCTTTCACCGGCATCCGGTGGCCCAGAGCACAGACGCCATCAGGGGGAAAGTGGGGTACACCCGTGGGCTACACGTGTGGCAAATCACGTGGGCCATGCGACAGCGTGGCACCCACGCGGTTGTAGGGGTGGCGACAGCAGATGCCCCCCTGCACTCTGTCGGGTACACGACCCTGGTGGGGAACAACCATGAGTCCTGGGGCTGGGACCTGGGGCGGAACAGACTGTACCATGATGGGAAGAACCAGCCAAGTAAAACCTATCCTGCCTTCCTCGAACCAGACGAGACTTTCATCGTGCCAGATTCTTTCCTGGTGGCCCTGGACATGGACGATGGGACACTGAGCTTCATTGTCGATGGACAGTACATGGGTGTAGCCTTTCGGGGACTCAAAGGCAAAAAACTTTACCCAGTAGTAAGTGCTGTCTGGGGCCACTGTGAAATACGAATGCGCTACTTGAATGGACTTGATCGTAAGTATTGACCTGGTTCTTATAGACTATATGCCGCCATTTCATTTATTTATTCATTCATTTGTTTATTTATTTGTTCATTTATTTACTTATTTATTTTTGATTCTGGAGGAAACTTATCGTGGTTCTCCTTGAGAGTCAGATCCATAGCTCTGTGGAAGCTGGCCCCCAAGATCCTGGAATGAAACAATTCCATATCCCACTTCTGACACTTTCTACAGCTACTTCTGACCCCTGGGCAGGTTAATTAACGGGGCCTCAGTAGAACTTTCTAAAATGAAGATGTTTGGCCAGATGGCTTCTGAAGCCCCTTTCTGCTCCAGATCTCAGCCTGTAATCAGTCCTTTGTAAAATGAGGGGATTGAAGGGCATCTAGGTATCTCTGAGTGCCAGGCTTGGAAATAAGAGCTTCAAAACTGGCCTCAGACATTTCCTAGCTGTGTGACCCTGGGCAGGTCACTTAACCGTATTTGCCCAGTCCTTGGCTTTCTGTCTTAGAATTGTTACTATGACATAAAGCAAGGGTTAAAAATAAATCAAGGGATTTGATCAAGTGGCTTCTGACTTGAGCCTAGAGATAGCCCAAATAGTAGTAGGAGTATTAAAAGGGAGGAAATAATTCTTCCCATGTTTCCATTGAAACTAGAAAAACCCACCAGAGCCCCTACATCACAGTGTTCTAGAAATTCTAATATCAATGGGCCAGGTATCATAAACACAAACAGAAGAAGAAACAAAACTATCCTCAATTTGCAGATGGATGTGGCAATTTCACTTAAAAATCTCCAGAGAGTGGGCAGAGAAACTAATTAAGACAATTTTAAACTTCAGGGAAAAGAGCAGGATACAAAAGAATGCCCCAAATCATCAGCATTTCTCTGCACTGCTTACTGACAAAAAGACAAGGAGGAAATAGAGAAATTCTCTAAGGGATCATTTGCAAAATGCACAAACTATCTGGGAGTCAGCCTACCGGGGCACACATGGCATTTATTTAAATGCAACTACAAAATGCTCTTGACCAAAATCTGGAGAGGACAAGGAATGGGTTAGAGAGCCTTGGAGCCTTTTTTTGAACCTGAACAAATGATCTAATTTCTCAGTGTCTCAGGCAGCTCTCTTCTATCATTCAGTTAATTAATAAACATTTATTACGTGTCTGCTGTGTGCTAAGCTCTAAAAACGAAGAAGTTTCAAAATAGACTCCCACAACTAGTAGGCATTTGCATTAGGCATGGAATTACTTCATGGGGAGTTCCCTGTTTCAAAGAAATTGCAGGTCCAATTTGAAAAGAAAAGAGAGATTGTTGTTCTCCAGACATGTCTGACTCTTTTGGAGTTTTCTTGGAGAAGATCCTAGAGGGGGTTACCATTTCCTTCTCCAGCTCATGTTATAGACGAGGAAACTGAAACCAACAGGGTTAAGGGACTTGCCCAGAGTGTTGGAGGGATCAGATTTGAACTCACAAAGATGAGTCTTCTTGACTCTGGATCTCGTACTTTATCTACTAAATGCCCAAAGAAAGATAGGAAGACTTAAATCATTGGAGAGAACATGTCACTGCTCATGGTTGGGCAGAGCCTACATAATATTTTCTTTCTTTTTTTTTAAACCTTTCTTTGAATTGGTACTAAGATACCGAGTCTCGGCTTCAAGGCAGAAGACCAGTAAAGGATAGGCAGTTGGAGTTACCCAGAGTCACACTGCTTGGATATGTCTGGGGCCAAATTGGTTAAATCTTTACTTTCTCCCCACTTTCCTTTCCCTCCTCTGTGAGACAGTAAGCAATTGGATACAGATTTTTTTTTTTAAACCCTTACCTTCCATCTCGGAATCAATATTGGTTCCAAGGCAGAAGAGCAATAAGGACTAGGCAATGGGGGTCACCCAGCTGGGAAGTGTCTGAGGTCAGATTTGAACCCAGGACTGCCCGTCTCTAAGCCTGGCTCTCCATCCACTGAGCCACCCAGTTACCCCTCGGATACAGATTTGCCATGTGACATCTTATCTAGTAAATGTCATGAATCCAAAGAGTAAATTTGGTGAAGTCTTTACTTTCTGGGAGGTCAGCGCCAGCCCAAGCCTTGCCACTTGCCTCACCTTTATGTAAAGGGATTTCATACATGATGAGCCTGAAAAGGACGCCTCAGGTCCTCACGGCGGCCGGGCACGTCCTGGCCTGGGTGATGGTCTGAGCTGCCACCTGCCCTGGGAATGGGTGACCCTATTCCGGGCTTCCCTCTGGCCCTGCGGAGGGCAGACGAGGGCTCTTTGGCTCAGCTCCCCCCCTCCACCAGGCTCATCCCACCCAAAGATGGCTGGTGGCCGGCAGCTTGGAGCAGGTTTGGGCGAGCCTCGCTCTTCAGGCCAGACACCGTGGGGTGTGCGTGCCCCCCAGCCCCGGCTCTGGAAGCTGAGCCCAAATCTTTGCCCCTGCCTTGGGTGTCTGCGCTCTTCTCCTCCTGTCCCGCGCCTCCTCCCATCCACCCCACCTTGAAAACAGACCCATGATTGGATGTGGGCTGAATGTTGTTGTTTTTTTTATTTTTTTTATTTTACTGTGGAAACCTTCTCCCTCCCCCCCTTCCCCCCTTTCTCCTTGGCTGGGATAATGAAAACAAGTCCGCCTGCCTGTGTCTGCGGCTTCCAGAGCAGCTCAGGCCTGACCTGAAACAGCCCCGATACCCCCGAGTCATGAGACTCTCTTCTGGGCAAAGACGGCCAATTGCACATCCAGCAACCACCCGCTGTGGAACCTGGGTTAGGCCAGCCTACATGGGACGTCGTGGATTCCTCACCCTGTCCCGGGCCGGCCGTCGAATCTCAGGGCCTTCCCCGTAGGATGGGGGGAGCTTTGGGTGTTTGGGCCGGAGGACCTGGGAGAGGCTTTCTGGCTCTAAAGCCCACGAATGAAGGTGCGCCCTGGGTGGGATTTGGGGCGGACGAGAACGAGTTCGAATCCTGATTCATTTCCAGCGTGGCTCTAGGCAGATCTCTCCAGCAAATCCTTTGTTATTGTGCTTGTTTTTAATCGTGTTTTAGTTGTCCTTAACTCCATGTAAAAAGGGTTTAAACAACATCCATTTTCTTGAACATTTTGATCTCCAAATGCCCTCCGTCCTTTCCACCCTTCCCTGAGAAGGGTGAGCAATCTCAAGGATTTTATGCGTGCAGTCAGGTACCCTCGGTCAGTAAATGTGAGGAGCCAGAAGAGCAAATCCGTCTGTCTAGGGAAGGAAAGGCCTCCGTTGTCCCTGAGGGCTTCCCTCGCCCAGTCTCTGGGCCTCCTGGTTGACAGCCAGAGCAGCATCAGGGCACAGGAAGGTTCAACTAGCAGACAAAGCCCGCAGCCACTGGAGCTTGGGCCTCTCTGGGCGATGGCTGTGGAGCCTTGCACGGACACACGTCCGGGGCCCCTTGGGGGGAGGGGTGCCCCGGTGCATTCTGGATCCCCGCTTGCTCGGGGTCTGATGCACCCACTCCCTGCCCCAGCCGTGGGGAGAGGAGCAGGGCCCGGGCTGAGTCACGGAACCTAGAGAGACGGCCTCTCCAGGGGCTGCCGACTCATGTTTCTGCTGCTGCATTTCTGGCGAATGGAGTCATCTCCCGGCTTGGGCCTGTGTCAGCCGGGGATGTTTGAGGCAGAATGAGGTTTCCTAAGCCCCGAAACACCTTCCAAAAAGTGGCTGGAATGTCTCTTGGGTGGAGGTGGGGCCTTCCATCTGGCTGGAACAGTGGAGTGCGATGGGAAGAGGACCTGCGTCAGGGCCTGGGTTCCAATCCAGCTCTACTTGTACTCATTTATTTTTATTTTTTTTTTAATCCTTCTTAGAATCAATACTATGTTTTGGTTTCAAGGCAGACGAGCAGTCAGGGCTAGGCAATGGGGGTTAAGTGACTTGCCCAGGATCACCCAGCGAGGAGGTGTCTGAGGTCAGATTTGAACCCAGAACCTCCCAACTCCAGACATGGTGCTCTATCCACTGATCCACCCAGCCACTCAACCTTAGAATTAGGGTTCTTTGTAGGGCTGCACAGACCACCTCTATTCCTTACTCTTCTCTGGGATAGACAATGTCGTTCCTCCTGCAGTCTAAGTATCTTTCTTCGTTTAACAGCTGAGGAAACTGAGGTTCAGTAGCATCTCTGGGACTTCGTGGATCCCTTGCCCCAAGCCCCGATGCCCTGGCCTGGGGTTCAAATCTCAGGATGTTCCCCATAAGATGAGGAGTTGGTGAGTTAGGGGCAGAGCCAGGATCCTGCTCCCTCTCCCAGCCTGACCCCAGACCCTGTGTCCCAAGTCTCCCATGCTTGTTGCCAAGAACTCGAGGTGGACCAGGAGCCACCCTCTGCCTGTCTCCCCCCACCTGGGCCAGGACTGTGCATCTGGGGTTCAAGGCAAGCTTCTGCGGGATAAGGAGCCGTCCTCCTTCCAGAGTAGCCCTGGCCAGCCCCAGACATGACTGCCAATTTGTTGGGGAAATGTCGGCCTCATCCTCGTCCCCAGGGCTGGGGGGAGGACTTGGATGGTCACCCCGTGCCCGATTCATGTGCTGTTCTGGGAAGCGGGGAGAGGATGAGCCAGCTCTGGACACAGGAGGCGGCTGTTATGACTAATTGATGATCGTCCTTGTGCCTTGGCCCCAGGCACGGAGGAGAGCCCGGGGGTGGGCACCCCGCGCTTCCCCGGCCACCAGCCTGCCTCTGGCTTTTTGGCAGATTAGCTGGCGCCCCCCTAGAAACAGAAAGAAAAATGTCCTGTGTCAACATGGGCAGAGCTGCCGGAGCCTCCACAGGGAGCATCCCGGGAGCTGGGGGCTTTTCCCGCACCCCCTCGGGGTCTCCCTCGAAGGACGGAGGTGGGCAATCGGAGGATTTCCCCAGGCTTCTGGGGCGCCTCGGAAAATAGTTGCTGACAAAATAATTATTGTGACCCCACTTGGGGTTTTCTTAGCAAAGATGCCGGAGTGGCTTGCCATTTGCTTCTCTGACTCCTCTGACAGATGAGGAAACTGAGGCAAACAAGATGAAGTAACTTCCCCTTCTCCGGCTCCTTTGACAGATGAGGAAACTGAGGCATAAGGGTGAAGTGACTTCCCCTTCTCCAGCTCCTATGACAGATAAGGAAACTGAGGCAAACAGGGCAAAGCTCCTTTGATAGATGAGGAAACTGAGGCATAGGGTGAAGTGACTTCCCCTTCTCTGGCTCCTTTGACAGATGAGGAAACTGAGGCATAGGGTGAAGTGACTTTCCCTTCTCTGGCTCCTTTGACAGATGAGGAAACTGAGGCATGAGAGTGAAGTAACTTCCCCTTCTCCAGCTCTTATGACAGATGAGGAAACTGAGGCATAGGGTGAAGTGACTCTCCCTTCTCTGGCTCCTTTGACAGATGAGGAAACTGAGACAAACAGGGCAAAGTGACTTACTCTTCTCCTGCTCCTTTGACAGATGAGGAAACTGAGGCATAGGGTGAAGTGACTTCCCCTTCTCCAGCTCCTTTGACACATGAGGAAACTGAGGCAAACAAGGTGAAGTGTCTTGTGCAGGGTCACACAGCAGGTACATGTTTGAGGTCAAATCAGAACTCAGATCTTCCAGATTCCAGCCCATTATTCTATCTGCTGCTCCTCTTAGCTACCACAATATGTATAATAAGCCCATCACAGAAAACTAGGTTGGAAGCCCCTTTCTGAAGGGCTTTAAATGCAAAAATAGGAGCTTCTATTTTATTCTAGAGGCAGCAGGGGATTGCTGAGCCTCAGAGGAGCCAAGGGATGGGCCGCCTAGTAGGTGTCAGAGGTGCCATTTGAACCCAGGTCTTCCTGACCCTTGAATCCAACATTCTTTCTCCTCCTTCCCAATATTTTCCCACAAAGTCTTTCTCACTCCCTCCCCACCATCTCCCACCTCCTTGCCTTACGTCCGTGCCCTGTTCCTGGAATCCTCATCCCTTTCCTTTTAGAATCTATTGTTTCTTTCTCAACTCAGAGGTCACCTCCTCCATGAAGTCCTTCTTGACTTTCTTGACGGGTTCCTTGTCCAAGTTACTGGTTATCAGGGGGTTCCTAGCACCCCCCCAATACCAAGACTTTGTGTCATTGGTGCATATATTTTGGGTGGCTCTTTGAGGCAAGGACTGTTTGCTCCTGGTCTTCTTATCTCTGGGGCAGGTGTTTAATCATTGCTTCCCACCCTGCCACTTGGTGCACAGTCAGAATGAGTCCCTCAGTCCGGCCCTCTCACCCCCGTGCCATAGTTTATCTCACAATTAAATGTTGTCAGAGAGGAGCAGGACAGGGAAGTCTCTCCTAAGATCATTTGGGGGATTTAAAAAAATAAGTTATCAGGGGCAGCTGGGTGGCTCAGGGATGGGAGATGGGAAGTCCTGGGTTCCAATCTGGCCTCAGACACTTCCTAGCTGTATGACCCTGGACAAGTCACTTGACCCCCATTGCCTAGCCCTGACCACTCTTCTGTCTTGGAACCAATACACAGTACTGATTCTAAGATGGAAGGGAAGGGTTTAAAAAGAAAAAAAAGAGGTTATCAGGTAACTTTCTGAAGTGAGGAAGTGTCTATTCATACTCTCTTCCTGTTCCCTGAATAAATAGCCACCAGTTAGTTCATTTCCTAGTTTCTCTGCATCCTCTTCTAGTGTGCTTCCTCCCCCCAGAACCTCTGTCATTCTCCTGTAAGTCACTGTGCCTGAGACATGGTTGGTGATGATTAACGCTTGCCTATCAGCCCTAGTAGATGGATGGAAGCCATTGCTCTCTGGATGTTGGCTTTACAACCCAAGGCCATTAATCTCTTTGAAGATTTATTTGGTTGGGAGGTCCTGGGTTCAAATCTGACCTCAGACACTTCCCAGATGTATGACCCTGGGCAAGTCATTTAACTCCCATAGCCTACCCCTTACCTCTCTTCTGCCTTGAAACTGTACACAGTATTGATTCTAAAATGGAAAGTAAGGATTTTTTTTTTAATTTATTGAATTGGTTTGTTGTTTTTTTTAACATGGTCGCCTAGTCCGAAGGGGTAGCCTCTCTGCCCAGGACACTTTGGTCTTCTGTGATTGACCTCAAAGCCAGGCCATGAGACAGAATTCCAAAGATGGATTCAGCCTTCACTCAGTCCCTGTTTCGAAACTGTCTCTGCCATGGAACCCTTTGGCAAACTGGGAAAGCCTGTAGCCCTGTGCTCACAGTTGTGTTTGTAGGAACTGGAGGAAACACTCCATTTTAGCTAGAGCTTAGTGACAAGGAAGATGGACCCCCCCCCATCCAGGTTCGCAGACATCTCCCCCCACCCCCAGGTCAAGAGCCCCAATCAAATCCAACCCATTCCCCAAGAGAATTCTCCCCTAGAGGGCCCCCAGCCACTGCTTGAGGACCTTTAATGAAGGGGAGTCTGCCACCCGCAGAGGAAATCCAAGCAGTAGAAAGTTCTGCAAGCCTCCACTTTCCTCTTTGTAACTTCACCATGCCTTGGGACAGAGAGGATAAACTTGCCATCTGTACCTTTCACAATTATTTTTAAAAGCATAGGGTTGGGACAGCTAGACGACTCAATGGATTGACAGCCATGCTCAGAGTCAGGAGGTCCTGGGTTCAAATCTGACCTCAGACACTTCCTAGCTGGGTGACCCTGGACAAGTCACTTGACCCTCACTGCCCTTCTCTTAATGCTCTTCTGTCTTGGAACCAATACACAGTACCAATTATAAGGTGGAAAGTTAAGGTTTACAAAAAGGGAGAGGATGAAGATAATTATCTGGGGATTCCCACTTGGGACCTCTAAATTCAGCTTCCTTTTATTGAACTGTGCACCTTCTCTTGGCTTGTTCTGAATAACCTCCTGAAAATGTGCAGGAAACCAAAGGTGATGGACCTTGATTTCGCTCTTTATTAGTTGAAGGGACTGCAGGTGTTTAGAGAAAATGAGGAAAGAGGAAGGAGGTGTAGGCAATGACATCTACTTTTAAATATTTGAAGGTTATTCAGGAGAAGAGATGCTCATCTTGGGCTCCCACAAGTTGTAAAAGGAGGATCTAAGTTTGGCACCCTCAAAAATTTCCCTAAGATTCCAGTGGTGCACAAGTGTGGTAATCCTTCCTTCTGGGCCGGAAGGCCCTTGGTTATGATCACCTGGGGTTGACTTGCTCTGAGCATCTCCCATCAGTCCCTGAGACAGGAAAATAAACAGAGGAACCATGCATTTTAGAGATTGGCACGTCAGCCCCAAGTCACCAAGCTTTTATTAAGCATCTGCTGTGAGCCAGGCAGTGTGCTAAACAATGAGGATACAGAAAAAGCCAGAAACAATTCCTGCCCTCAAGGAGCTCCCAGTCTAGGGGAGAAAACATGTAAGCAATCCTATAGACAGGAAAAATAAAGGGACTCTAAGGAAAGGCTCAGGATATGGGACGTAGCCCTTTAAACACTTGGAAGGGAATTGCTCTCTTGTAGAAGGATTGGACTTGTATTATTGTTAGTTACAACTTGACTTATTATTAAGGGAGATAATATTTGTAAAGGGCCTAGTAGAATGCCTGGCACAGAGTAGGCACTTAATAAATGTTTCTTCTCTTCCTCTTGCCCTCCCCTGCCCCTAGAAAGCAGACGTAGGAGCAGTGGGTGGAAGCTGCCAAAAGACAAATTGAAGTTGGATCTAAGGGAAAACTTCCTTTCCACTAGAGTTATCCATCAGCAGAGTTCCCCATAGAGAAAGGGCTCTACACTTCAATAATCACTTATTTAGTATGTTACAGAGTGGATTCTTGTTCAGGGAAGATTTTGGCCATTGGGTTACCCATGTCTCTTCTCACCCTTGAGATATATAGCAAGATGGCCCTAGGAAATACTGAAAGTATTTGACTGTCTACATCCCTTCCCCAACTTGAGATTGATTGTCTACATCTCTTCCCCTCCTTGAGAGACAGCAAGATGGCCCTAGGAAATACAGAAAGTATTTGATTGTCTACATCTCTTCCCCTTCTTGAGATAAACAGCAAGATGGCCCTAGGAAATACAGAAAGTATTTGTCTACATCCCTTCCCCAACTTGAGAGTAATTGTCTACATCTCTTCCCCTTCTTGAGATAAATAGCAAGATGGCCCTAGGAAATACAGAAAGTATTTGATTGTCTACATCTCTTCCCCTTCTTGAGATAAACAGCAAGATGGCCCTAGGAAATACAGAAAGTATTTGTCTACATCCCTTCCCCAACTTGAGAGTAATTGTCTACATCTCTTCCCCTTCTTGAGATAAATAGCAAGATGGCCCTAGGAAATACAGAAAGTATTTGATTGTCTACATCTCTTCCCCTTCTTGAGATAAACAGCAAGATAGCCCTAGGAAATACAGAAAGTATTTGTCTACATCCTTCCCCAACTTGAGAGTAATTGTCTACATCTCTTCCCCTCCTTGAGATAAACAGCAAGATAGCCCTAAGAAATACAGAAAGTATTTGTCTACATCTCTTCCTCTCCTTGAGAGACAGCAAGATGGCCCTAGGAAATACAGAAAGTATTTGATTGTCTACATCTCTTCCCCTTCTTGAGATAAACAGCAAGATGGCCCTAGGAAATACAGAAAGTATTTGTCTACATCCTTCCCCAACTTGAGAGTAATTGTCTACATCTCTTCCCCTCCTTGAGATAAACAGCAAGATAGCCCTAGGAAATACAGAAAGTATTTGTCTACATCTCTTCCTCTCCTTGAGAGACAGCAAGATGGCCCTAGGAAATACAGAAAGTATTTGATTGTCTACATCTCTTCCCCTTCTTGAGATAAACAGCAAGATGGCCCTAGGAAATACAGAAAGTATTTGTCTACATCCCTTCCCCAACTTGAGAGTAATTGTCTACATCTCTTCCCCTTCTTGAGATAAATAGCAAGATGGCCCTAGGAAATACAGAAAGTATTTTATTGTCTACATCTCTTCCCCTTCTTGAGATAAACAGCAAGATGGCCCTAGGAAATACAGAAAATATTTGTCTACATCTCTTCCTCTCCTTGAGAGACAGCAAGATGGCCCTAGGAAATACAGAAAGTATTTGATTGTCTACATCTCTTCCCCTTCTTGAGATAAACAGCAAGATAGCCCTAGGAAATACAGAAAGTATTTGTCTACATCTCTTCCTCTCCTTGAGAGACAGCAAGATGGCCCTAGGAAATACAGAAAGTATTTGATTGTCTACATCTCTTCCCCTTCTTGAGATAAACAGCAAGATGGCCCTAGGAAATACAGAAAGTATTTGTCTACATCCTTCCCCAACTTGAGAGTAATTGTCTACATCTCTTCCCCTCCTTGAGATAAACAGCAAGATAGCCCTAAGAAATACAGAAAGTATTTGTCTACATCCCTTCCCCACCTTGAGAGACAGCAAGATGGCCCTAGGAAATACAGAAAGTATTTGATTGTCTACATCTCTTCCCCTTCTTGAGATAAACAGCAAGATGGCCCTAGGAAATACAGAAAGTATTTGTCTACATCCCTTCCCCAACTTGAGAGTAATTGTCTACATCTCTTCCCCTCCTTGAGATAAACAGCAAGATGGCCCTAGGAAATACAGAAAGTATTTGTCTACATCCCTTCCCCAACTTGAGAGTAATTGTCTACATCTCTTCCCCTCCTTGAGATAAACAGCAAGATGGCTCTAGGAAATACAGAAAGTATTTGTCTACATCCCTTCCCCACCTTGAGAGACAGCAAGATGGCCCTAGGAAATACAGAAAGTATTTGATTATCTACATCTCTTCCCCTCCTTGAGATAAACAGCAAGATGGCCCTAGGAAATACAGAAAGTATTTGATTGTCTACATCTCTTCCCCTCCTTGAGATAAACAGCAAGATGGCCCTAGGAAATACAGAAAGTATTTGATTGTCTACATCTCTTCCCCAACTTGAGATTGATTGTCTACATCCCTTCCCCAACTTGAGAGTAATTGTCTACATCTCTTCCCCTCCTTGAGATAAACAGCAAGATGGCTCTAGGAAATACAGAAAGTATTTGTCTACATCCCTTCCCCACCTTGAGAGACAGCAAGATGGCCCTAGGAAATACAGAAAGTATTTGATTATCTACATCTCTTCCCCTCCTTGAGATAAACAGCAAGATGGCCCTAGGAAATACAGAAAGTATTTGATTGTCTACATCTCTTCCCCTCCTTGAGATAAACAGCAAGATGGCCCTAGGAAATACAGAAAGTATTTGATTGTCTACATCTCTTCCCCAACTTGAGATTGATTGTCTACATCCCTTCCCCAACTTGAGAGTAATTGTCTACATCTCTTCCCCTCCTTGAGATAAACAGCAAGATGGCCCTAGGAAATACAGAAAATATTTGTCTACATCCCTTCCCCACCTTGAGAAACAGCAAGATGGCCCTAGGAAATACAGAAAGTATTTGATTGTCTACATCTCTTCCCCAACTTGAGATTGATTGTCTACATCTCTTCCCCTCCTTGAGAGACAGCAAGATGGCCCTAGGGAAATACAGAAAGTATTTGATTGTCTACATCTCTTCCCCTCCTTGAGAGACAGCAAGATGGCCCTAGGGAAATACAGATAACCTCCTACCAGCCTGTACCTGGTTGAACAAACTATATCCTGTGGATGGTGAAGTCCAACTTTAGCTACCACACCTAGCTTTGTAAAGCCTGAGGGTGTTGGAAGATGGCTTAGATACCTGGCCACCCTGTGACCCCAAGGCCCTGAGGACTACATGAAGTCATTCCTTGTCCTGAAATCCTGTTTCAATTTAATGAACTGTGGACAAGAGCTTAAATTTCTGGAGAACCAAAGGTTCCCAATCTAGTGGAATATGCCCCCATTGGGTGGCCCCAAATGAACAGAATCCGCCATTTATAGACACCTCCAGAGTTTGCAAAAAGTACTCGCCATCCTTTTATCTGAGCTGGAGGGAGAGGTTCCCTCCAGAGGGAGAGAGACAGAGACAGAGAGAGAGACAGACAGACAGAGAGAGAGAGACAGAGAGAGGGAGAGACAGACAGACAGACAGATAGACAGACAGACAGACGGAGGAAGGGAGACAGGGAGGGAGGGATAGAGAAAGGGAGGGAGGGAGAGAGAGACACAGAGAGAGAGAGACCCCTTGTCATACAGATGAGAAATCTACGACCCAGGTCGGACCAATAAGCATTTATTAAACTGCCGTGTGATGGGCACACATGGACCAATGAGTCCCTGCCTGCCTTAGCTCTCTCTCCTTGTATAACTTGGAGCAGGGAACTCAATCCAGTTAAAAGTCTATTTCACAGGACCCTTCCACCAGGAACTTGGGCACTCTGTGGCCAGGCCTTGGCTTTGACTGGACTTTTGTTGTTGGGCCTAGAAGCTCCAGTAAGTCTGGAGCACTTGAACCACATAGGATCATAGCTTCAGAAAGCTGGATGGGACTTTCAGAGGCCACCTAGTCCAGCGCACTCACTCACACATGAGAAAACTGAGGCTTTGGAAGGTTGTGACTTGCCCAAGGTCATACATCTAGCTAGCCTCCAGAGCTGGGCTTTGACAAGTCTTCTCTTTCTCATCATTCTTCCTAGATCATGCTCTTGTCAGTTAGGTCTGGTGAGAATGATGGCACTTTCCCCACTGTTTGAGACTCCTCAGAAGACCCATTGAGCTTTGCTTTGAGTCCTGTGCCTCCCCCCAACCAAAGACTCTTCAATTTCTAAGATTAAAATCCATTTCCTAATAGAGAAGTGATCAGTGAGGAGACCTATTTTTAAATGGAGAAATGCTGATATAAACATCTAAAAACTGCTCCAGATTGCTAATAAGAGGGGGCAGCCAGGTGGCTCAGTGGATTCAGAGCCAGGCCTAGAGATGGGAGGTACTGGGTTTAAATCTGGCCTCAGACACTTCCTAGCTGTGTGACCCTGGGCAAGTCACTTGACCCTCATTGCCTAGCCCTCACCACTCTTCTGCCTTGGAGCCAATACAGAGTATTGACTCCAAGACGGAAGGTGAGGGTTTTATTTTTAAAAAAAAGATTGCTAATAAGAGAAAGACAAGTTAAGGCAGCTTGGAGATAGTGTGTGCCTACCACATTGATCAGGGTGATGAAGGAAGGGGAAAAATAGCATTACCAGTATTGGTGAGACTGGGGTAAATCAGGGCTGTCACATAGGGTGGTTTCTGCTTGGCTTCGGAGGGAAGATGGGAAAAAGGTGCAAAGAGGTCAATTCAGACAGATCCCTGTTCCTAACAATCAAGGCTCTTCCTAGAGGGGATGGATTGGGACAGCTAGGAAACTCGGTAGATAGAGTGCAAACTGGACGTCAGGAGGACCTGAGTTCGGATCTGGCCCCAGACACTGCCCAGCTGGGTGACCCTGGGCAAGTCACTTTCACTGTTTGCCTAACCCTCACCCTTCTGTCCTGGAGTTCTTTCTGAAACAGAGTTATGAGTTTTATTGTTGTAAAGAGGGATTGGGCTCTTCTCCTTGGCAGTCAGACCTTAATGGCTCTACACAAAAGCTTGTTTGTCCATCATTTGTTTGTCCCCCAAACCCCACCCCATGAGGAGCTTCTTGAGGGCAGCAACTGTCTGGCTTTCTGTGTCCCCAGGGCTGAGCGCAGCACCCAGCCTGATGCCGAGGCCCTGCTTTGCCTTCTTTGGCTATCTCGGGCCTGGCAGGCAGCAGGTGATTGGCTGCTGATCTCATGCCCGTGGACTGCCCAGCCCTGGTTCGGTACAGGTTGGAGAGCGGCGCCTCCAGGGGCTTGTCAGGCTCGTATCCTCGGAGACCCAAATCTGGGTTAGGCCCCTTTGGGTCAAGAGAGGGACCTTGGAGCAACAGCAACTACTTCCGATTGTAATTCAGTCGTTTTGCAGTCTTGTCCAAGTCTTCAGGACTCCACTTGGGGTTTTCTTGGCCAAGATACTGGACTGGTTTGCTGTTTCCTTCTCCAGCCCATTGGACAGATGAGGAAACCTAAGCCTACAGGGTGATGTGACTAGTACAGGGTCACGCAGCTAAGTGAGTGTCTGAAGCAGGACCTGAACTCAGATCTTCCTGACTCCAGGCTTGATGCTCTGTCCACTGCATCACCCAGCTGCCCAAAATAATAATGATCATAATACTCAACATTTATGTAGTGCCAGGCACTGGGCAAAGTTCTTTACAATGAATATTTCATTTGATCCTCCCAGCAACCCTGGGAGGTAAATGATAATATTATCCCCCTTGTATGGATGAAGACATACTCTCCCTCTCTCTTTCTCCCTCTCTCTCTCTTTTTGTCTCTGTCTCTCCTTCTGTCTTTGTCTCTTCTCTCCTTTTTCCCTTTCTCTCTGTCTTGTCTCTCTCTGTCTTTCAGTCTCTCTCTATCTCTCTGTCTCTGTCTCCCTCTCTGTCTCTCTCTTTGGCTCTGTCTCTCTCTTTCTCTCTCTCTATCTCTCTGTCTCTGTCTCTCTCTCTGTCTGTCTCTCTCCCTCTCTGTCTCTCTCTCTGGCTCTGTCTTTCTATCTCTCTGTCTCTGTCTCCCTCTCTGTCTCTCTCTCTGTCTGTCTCTCTCCTTCTCTGTCTCTCTCTTTGGCTCTGTCTCTGTCTCTCTGTCTGTCTCTCTCCTTCTCTCTCTCTCTCTCTCCCTCTCTCTCTCTCTCTCCATCTCTCTCTGTCTCTCTCTCTCTGTCTCTGTCTCTCTGTCTCTGTCTCTCTCTATCTCTGTCTCTCTCTGTCTCTCTCTCTCTCTCTCCCCCTCCTTCTCTCTCCCTGTCTCTCTGTCTCTCTCTGTCTCTCTCTGTCTCTCTCTCTCTCTCCCTCCCTCCCCCTCATTGTTTCCACTGACCCATATTTCCTTAAGGTCACATAGATAGTACAGTGTAGAGGTAGCATTCGAACCCATATCCTCTGACCCAAATGCAGTCTGATTTCACTCAGGAGCTCCCTTCCATCCCCGAGGCAGACAGCTGCAGAGTCATTCAGGCAGCCTTCCTCTGTTCTTCCCCCAAATGTGTTCTGTTACGTAGGTCTGTTCCCTCCGGCCTCTGGCTACCTCACTGATTGGAAAGGAAACAGCTGTGGGATTCGGCTACTGGGAGGATTCAGGACAGGGTGTTCCTTGATGGGAGAGGCAGCCCACCCCATGTTAGTGAGAGCGAGCCTCGGGAACACCAGCTGGGCGTCCCCACCCCATTTCCCCCTGCAAAACAAACCCCAAACTCACACTCACACACACACACACACACACACACACACACACACACACGCACGAGGACTGGCAGCAATCCTGGGGGGGGGGGGGGGGCATTGTTCCTGCGTGTCTGTGCTGAGATGGAAATCAAGGAATAGAGTCCCACGTGAGTCACTCAGAACGGGCTGACCCCACGGGCCCTCGGACCTGAGCCAGGCCCTGCAGGGTGAGAAGGCTGCAGCTAGAACAGGTTGTCTGCAATCCTAAGAGCTTCTGTGTTGGCCTCAGCCCCCTGGGCTGGACTCTTGGGGATCCTCGAAGTTCATTGGAAAAGAGGACCACAGACTGTAAGCACCTGGAGGGCAGGGAACGCTTCAAGTCTTTCCTTGTATCCCTACTGTGTGCCTGGCACACAGTAGGTGTTTCATGAATGTGTGCTGATTGATCGAGGTGTCCCGAAAGCGATGGTCACATCCGGAGTGGAGATGTCATCTAGTTTGTCAACCAGAAGTAGAAGTCCGAGCCTGAGGCGGGAGAGCCCTCGGTTGGCATCCGTGCCCACCCAGCCCCGGCCAGAATCTCTTCTACCATGTCCGCAGCAAGGGGAGAGTGCTTGGCGCGATGTCTGGCGCAGAGTAGCCTATTCATGAGTGCTGATTGATTGAAGGGAGCCTCTACCCTGGGGGGGCCCATTTCTTCCCAGCATGGCCCCTGATAGTCTTCAGAAGGGTTTCTAAGTGTTAGAAGTTTTCCCTAACCTGTGTGCCTCAGTTTCCTCTGTTGTAAAATGAGGATAATAGTAGTAGCTACCCTCACAATCACATGAAATGCTTAGCACGCAACAGGCGCTCTACAGACGTTTGACTATGCGTATCCATACGTACCCTTGGAACTCTGGGTTTCCAGGTGGAATCTCTCACTTAGAAGAGACCTCAGAGTTTGTACCTAAGGGTGGTCTGTGAGTAGATTTCTGGGGAGACTCCGAATTTGTGTGGGGAAAAGTGACATCTGGATCTGAATGGAGGTGGCTTCCTGCGCAAGTTAATTTATGCATTTAAAAACATGATTCTGAGAAAGGGGTCCATAGGCTTCACCAGACTGACCCGAGCACATCCACCGGGAAGCTTGAGAACGCAGAGTCTCCGCTGACCTGTGCCTGAATCCCCATCTCGGCCCGGTCCCGCCCCCCCAAGCTCCTCCCACTTCCTGCATATGGCTCTGGGCTTCCGCCTTTCTCAAGATGGCGCCTGGCCATGGGAGAGCCCGCAGTAACTGGTGTGTTCTCTTCTCTCTCTCCAGCCGAACCACTGCCTCTGATGGACCTCTGCCGCCGGTCCGTCCGCCTTGCCCTGGGGAAGGAGCGCCTGAGTGAGATCCATGCCCTGCCCTTGCCAGCATCCCTTAAGGGCTACCTTCTCTACCAGTGATGTTCCAGCTCAAGGCCCGCCATCTGGGAATCAGGAAATCCAACTGTGCGAACCCACTGAGCCGACACTGGGGTCCACAGCAGCCCTGCCCCTGCCCCATCCTGCTCCTCTCTTCCTCCTCCTCCTCCTTTCTTGCAGCCCAGCCTTCTGCCAGATACGGACCCTCACAGCAGGTTCATCCAATCTTCATCCCTTGGAAATGGCTTCTCTGTGTGGGCAGATGAGTGCTGTGTGTTTGGACTTCATTTTCCCTTCTTTAAAGAGAGAGACATTGTTTTCTCTGGAAGTACCACGTTGTGTCCTGGTCCACTCTGGGGGAGGTAGTGCGGAGCCCACAGCTTCTGCCCAGACGGGACACCTCCAGGGATCCCAGGGCTTGATGGATGATGGCCGGTTGGGGCAAAGTAGCCATACTGGCAATAAGGAGGCCAGGAAGCATCGAGGGTGCTTGGATATTGACCGATGACTTCCTTTGGGTGGCAAGTGTGGAACCTCGTGGGTTACTGCTGCACAGGAAGTGCCACCATTGATAAAGCTGACAATGCCAAAAACTCTTTAAAAAGAAAAAACAAAAATGGGACCCTGGAAAAAGGCCGGAAAGCAACTAGTGTCATTCCCTAAGATGTCCCACCTGTACTCTGTATTTATTCTTTCACCAACAAAAACCAATTTATTTATTCCACATAGAAAGAAAACATCCCTTCCCCTCCAACATGTGTCTTGTTGTCCTCCTACCTCCCACCCCCATGCCGTGTCCCCTGCCCTTGACCGAACATCACAGTTAGAGCCTGTCTGGGGCTTCTTTGGTGGGTGGAGGTTGTTATCTTGGCCCGTGGCTCTGAGGGGACCTTAGGGCTTGCCGGGCCAGCTCCTTCCTCAGACTACAGGATTCACGTGCAATAGTGATGCCTTCAGTGGTCCTCTGAAGCAGCTACAAGATCCTGCCACCCTCGTACCTCTCGGCCGGACATCCTTGCCCAGGAGAGCCAGACGTACGGTCGAGAGAGTTAGCTAGACGACTTTTCATCCTCTTGAGTCATTCAAGTGTTTCAGTCAAGCGGCCATCCTCCTCCTCCCCAGCTTTCCATAAGATGTTTAAAAAATGCTTTGTCCATTGAGGAAATCAGGCCTTAAGGAGCCTTTCCAGGGGAGGAGGGGGAGAAAGAGAGAGAGCGCAGCAGGCAAGTTCTTTGCCATCATCCATCCCCCCCAAAGCCAGAATTGAGTCTCTGAAATATTGGTTCTGCCTCAGAGAGCAGACCAGCCAGCCAGGCCCCCCAGTTCAAATGGGGCTCCCCTGGTCGCTTCTTCCTGAGCTGAGGGAAAATGTGATGAGAGCCTCCCCTTCCTGGCAGTTCCTCTGAGGTGCAGGCTGAGATGCGGCCCCCTCCCCACCCCACCCCACCCCATTATTTTGCACATTTTATTAACTTTGAGATCGGTTTTGGAATCCAGCTTTTGGTTCAGTTATGTACAGGTACAATAGATGACTTTATTTGTTTAAAATGTTTAATATATATATTTGTCTATGTAAGAGATGTTTTGAACAGCTGCTGTTGGATACCTTTTTTTAAAAAAAACCTACTTGGAGAGTATATTTTTAAAAGCCTAGAATTGGTGCCAAGCCCGTGTGGGGAGCTGAAGTCATCTCCCCCAAACTGTTACTGTTCATTGTTGTTGTTGTTTTTTTAAGGAAGAGCAAAAAAAATACCGCCATCCCTTGTCGGTCCTCTGGGTCCTCTCTTCATTTCTGTCACAGGGTGGGACACGTGCTATTACTATTGGTGCACAAAAGAGAATTTGACCTGTACATCCAGCATTAGATTGCCTTGGCCCCCACCGTCGTCTTCCACCGATGCTGGCAAAGTCACACTGTCACTGCCCCCCACCTCTCCTCTCCTCTCGTGTCAGGTTCAGCCCACCCCGCCGTATCACCATCCCAGTACATAATGGCTTGTTTGGTTTTAAGAATCCTTTCTACTTTATGGCTGTAGAGAATACTCAGTAACCTAATAAAGAAAAGTTTATTAAATTTGAATTCACTCAGCTCGTTTCTCTTTGGGGCTGGCGGGCCGGGAGAGGGGCTTCCTGCGCTTTCTCCCTGGAGCCTGCTGAAGACCTTGTCTTTGGGGAGAATGGAGAGAGGAGCCCCTCAGGGAAGGAGCCAGGGAAGGGACAAAGCTTTTTAGAAAGTCTTCCAATCAGTACAAAGTGTTGGCTCCAAGGCCTCAAGGATTCAGGTTCAACACATCTGAGGCCACATTTGAACCCAGGGCCTCCCATCTCTGGGCCTGGCTCTCTCTCCACTGAGCCACCACCCAGCTGCCCCTGTTCTCTTATTTTAAAAAATCTTCAAGGGGCTCCTGTATTGTTCCCAGCTCTCAGTTTTGGAACGTTTTTCCCACTGTGGCTCCCACTGACCCCTTCCAAATCCACGTAAAGTTCTAGACTAACTACAGCCCACCCCTCTAAGAAGCTGTGCAGCTTGTTCCTGTTCTTGTCTAGTCTTCTGGTCTTCCACTTCATGCATTCTGTGATAAGCCTTGCAGACAGTCTCAGGCCAGCTGGCCTGCTTGTTCTTGTTGGACAGAATTTCTCGTGTGTGCACCTCCTTCCTTCCCAAAGTCCCACTCACAGGCCACTTTGAAACGGGCCCTTTCCTGCTCTCCCCAGTGCCTTGGGGCAGCTGGGACTTGAGGTTGGAAGGCCTGAGTTCAAGTCCAGCCTCAGACACTGATGAGCTGTGTGATACTGAGAAAGTTACTGAAACTGTTTTAGTTTCCCTGACTGTAAAATGGGGAAATAGATATAATATACATATAATATATACACATATATAATTATATGATATATCTATATAATGTATGATACTGAGAAAGTTGCTGAAACTTTTAGTTTCCCTGACTGTAAAATGGGGAGATAGATATAACATACATATAATATATAATATATATACATATATAATTATAATATATGATGTATCTATATAATGTATGCATGTATAATTATAATTTAATGTAATATATTGCAATGTGATGTATCATAATATTACATGCATACATGTATAATTATAATGTAATATATGATATATAGTAATATAATATATATACATTTATAATAGAATGCAATGTGATGTGATATAATGTGATATATACATGCATGTATATATGTAATAATACGTGCATGCATATATAATTATATGATATATCGTAATAGGATACATTATATTGTATTGTATTATTATATTATTATATTATGTTATATTATGTTATGTTTTATATATTTATTATATTATATTATATTATATTATATTATATTATATTATATTATATTATATTATATTATATTATATTATATTATATTATATTATATTATATTATATTATATTCTGAACAAATGGAAGCTAGCCTGGAAGAGTAGGCAGTGCTGGGCCTGGAATCAGGAAGACTAGAGCCTCAGACACTGACCATCTGGGTGACCCTGAGCAAGTCACTTAACTTTTCTCTGCCTACAGAATAGGGATAATAACAGCCCCTCCTGCAGAGGGTTGGGAGGATCACAGAGGGCCTCTGTAAGGTGCTTTGCACAATGCTTGGCACATGGTAGGCGCTTAATAAATGGTTTCTTCCCTTCCCTCCCCAGAAATTCCCTGGCACCTCGTCTGCGTCTCCCGGGATCTGTGTGGGATCTCCTCCCTAGCCTTCGGGCTCCTGGGAAGGCAGAGACTTCCCTTTTTGGTCTCTGGGCCCCCGGTGCCCAGGACGGGGTCCGGCCCATGAGTAGGCCTCGGATGGAGCTTGTCGAATTGTGCCAACGGCCCCCAATCCTCCGGAGTTTACCATTGGGCGAGCCGGAGCCGGGAAGAGGCCAGAGTGGTGCTGGTGAGGCCGCAAATTCAAATATTGCCGGCTCCAGACATTTCAGGGGAGGGAGTGGGGGAAAGGGTGGTCTCGAATTATTTTTAGGTTGGAGTTCATGTCTGGGTTGCCGCAGAACAGGAGTCGCTTTACAGGGAAGGCGAGAGCGAGGGGGCGGGGGCGCTGGCAGAAAGGAAGAGAAGGGTTTTTGTTCGGCCTCTCGCCGAGCAGGTCTCTGCGTGTGAAAGAAGCTGTGTTAATAAAACCGTCCGAGCGCACCGACTTGGCACGTGGGGCTGGAAGGAATCCTCCGGCCCTCCCAGGCTCCCTCGCCTTCCTCTTCCTCCTCCTCTGCAGGTAGCGGCCGCCCCTCCCTCTCCCTCTCTTTTCCCAGATGTGGAATGCGGACTCGACGGAGCCGTAAACCCTGCTGGGGAGGGGGCCGAGGCCCTCGCTGGGGCCCAGACACCCAAACATGGTCGGATTCTTGCTGTGGGGAATAGTTGAAATAAATGGGCTGCCCAGGGCCAAGAGTTGTGCTGTGTTTTATGGATGGCACCATGGCAACCGGGGAGGAAATCATGAGATGGGGATTGGGCCGTAGAGTCAACAAATGATGTCCTACATTAATAAACCCCAATGAATCAGCTCCTCTCTTCCCCGGCCTTTCTCATGGACTTGGCCAGGCCTTGGCAGCCAGAAAGCCGAGCCCGGGGGGCCTCCGGAGCAGCCCCCCTCCTCTCCCCTTCTCGGAGCTGAGCCCCCACAGGCCTCGGCCCCTGGAGACTTCTGGGGGACCGTGTCTTCTTTAGGAGCTTCCCGAGCCACGTTCCTGCTAGGCTTGCTGCTCCTCCGGGCCTGGACGGAGGGGAGGAACTGTCCTGGCAGGGCCCAGAGGGGGACCATCCTAGAGGGCAGCGGGCTAAACGGGGGCTTGCCCCCTCTGGGGCCTTCTCCCCTGCAGCCTGGCAGGGGAAATCACTGCTGGGAGAACTTGGAGAGGCAGGTGGGAAGGAAGACTGGATTCAGAACCACATCGTCTATACTGTGTGACCTTGGGCAGGTCACCGGATTTCTCTGGTCACTTAGCCTAGTGCCTGCACTTAGGAGGTACTTAATAAGTGCTTCTTGAGGGGCAGCTAGGTGGCTGAGTGGATAGAGAGCCAGGTTCAAATCTCACCTCAGATACTTCTTGGCTGTGTGTCCCAGGACAAGTCACTTAACTTCCATTGCCAAGCCCTTACCTCTCTTCTGCCTTGGAACCAAGACACAAACTTTGGTTCTTTCTTTTTTGTTTTAAACCCTTACCTTCCGTCTTGAAATCAATACTGTGTGTTGGTTCTAAGGTGAAGAGTGGTAAGGGCTGGGCAATGGGAGTTATTAAGTGACTTGCCCAAGGTCACACAGCTGGGAAGTGTCTGAGGTCACATTTGAACCCAGGACCACCTGTTTCTAGGACTGGCTCTCCATCCACTGAGTGACCCAGCTGCCCCCCAAACTTTGGTTCTAAGATGGAAGATGGAATATTTTTTCTTTAAAGTGCTTCTGGGGGGGCAGTTAGCTGGGCTACCTTGGACAAGTCACTTAACCCCCATTCCTTAGCCCTTACCTCTCTTCTACCTTGGAACCAAGACACAATTTTGATTCTAAAATGGAAGACCGGATGTCGTTTTTTGAAGTGTTTCTGGGAGGCAGCTAGATAATACTTCTTAGCTGTGTGACCCAGGAAAAGTCACAGAATGGCTATTTGCCTCAGTTTCCAGAACTGTAAAAGGGAAAGGACTAGCTTGCCTTCTTAAGGAGGACCTTCCCAGAGCCCCCATGGGGGGGGGGGGGGGGGAGGGTTGTACTTGAAATCATTAAGCACAGAAACTTCTGGGGTTGCTTTGGGCTGGAATCCAAGCACAGGAAGCCAGGCGTTCTGGTGGAGGAGACACTGAACCCTCGGCCATTGGGTAAGGAGAGCTGTGATGCCCCTCGAGGGTTGACTGCCAGCAGACACCCGGGGGGCACTAGGAGAGTCTGGGCGGAGCAGTTGGCTCCTCCAGAAGAGCCCCCCCACCCCAGTCTGACACCCCTCCCCCCACCAGTTGTCCTCTCCCAGGCGGCTTTGGAGTCGGAAGCCCAGGGCGGGAATCCTCGTCGTGCTCTTCACCACTTCCGGGAGCTCCCGCTAACGCCCGCCATCTTGCCCAGCGTCTTTGCTTCTCTGTAAAATCTGATAAGAGCCTCCCTCGAGCTCCAGGACTGTGGGGAGGAGCCAGTGAAATGAAGCAGGGCAAGCCCCTTGACCACTGGAAGCTCTGTAGAACTGTGGCCGCTCTGGGCCTCAGTTTCCCCATCTGTAATATGGGGGGAATTTGACTAGATGATTGAAGTCAGTTCCAGTCCCCTCATCTATTCTCGCCTTTCTTATAACTGAGGGGGAAGAGACAGTCGCTGGAGGTTTTTCTGACCCAGAATTCTTGGCGTCTATCTCAGGGCATTTTGTTACAGAGATGCCCTGCTGCTCCCTCAAATTCACCAGGTCCCAGATTGAATTCGTCCCTGGTTCATGGGTTATTTTATAGCCCTCACCTTCTAGCTTGGAATCAATACTAGCAGAATAGCGGTTAGAAGGGCTAAGTAATGGGGGTGAAGTGACTTACCCAGGGTCATACAGCTAGGAAGTGTCTGAAGTGACATCTGAACCCAGGACCAGTTCTCAATCTACTGGGGCTACCTCACAGCCACCATCATAGATTGGAGTCAGGGACTCTGGAGATCATCTTATCCAACCCCTTCATTTTACAGATTGGGAAACTGAGGCTGGGGGAGTGGTGAGTGAGTTGCCCAAAGCCTCACAGATATTTAGTAGCCGGATTTGAACCCAGGTCAGCATCTATGATCCTTGGAGCCTCTCCTTGAGGGCAGGGGACTGTCATTTGTCAGCTTTGCATCTCCAGTGCTAAGCCTGGGGACCGTCTACAGTGGCTACTTCCCAAAAGTCTGCAGCCCTGCCTGGGGCTCATCTCAGCCCTGGAGAGGTGGGGATGGGGGTGGGGGGGCCTGCCGAAAGCTGCTCCCGCACATGATGTTTCACTAATCGACTGCAGGCTCGTCCAGCCTCCAGACAGAAAAGTATTTGAAACAGCTGCCAGATGTTGTGTCTGAACCCTATTTTACAACTTGCTTACTGTTTAGCAACGTTCTTCCTGCCAGAGTTCAGCCTGCCCCAGTGGCTCCAGGCCTTCGCAGCTCCTGCCTCTCCTCCTCCTCCCAAGGAGCCTGCCCTCCCCTGGACCCCCCGACGGCCGGGCTCAGGGGTGTCCCCTTCCCCTGGGCTGCCCTGCACCCCTGAGCTTCCTTTGGGTGCCATCAATCAGGCAGTCTCCTTAGCTGGAGTTTCAACCTGACAAACGTCATTAGGAAGAGCCTTTCATTGAATGCCACAGGCACACAATAAGTGCCACATGTATACAAACCAAGTGTGTCTACTGTGTGCCATAAGTTTATGCTATATGTATACAGAATACAATAAATGTATCCTGTGCCTACTGTATGCAAAGTACACTCTCTAAGCATCTGTTGCACATAAAGTATTTAAGCACTGCCTTTATGCATGATACAACTATTATGCGTCTATAGTATACAAAGCACTTTTGCTGTTTATTATATACAAATTTATTATGTCTGTGGCATGCAAAAGACATTTCTGTGCCTACTGTATACCAAGCACATTTTTCTGTATTTACTATATACAAAGGAAATTTATGTCTGTGGCATGCAAGAGATTTCTGTGCCTACTGTTTACAAAGTACAAGTTTATGTGTTTATTGTATACAAAGCAAATTTACTCTATGTCTGTGGTATGCAAAGCACTTTTTTGTGCCTGCTGTATACAACCCACCTGTGATATACTCTGGGGAGGCTTCTTGGAGTGAACTGGAAGGGCACCTTTCCCATTCCACATGTACATGAATGTCAGGGCTAGAAAGGAACTCTGAGGACATCTGAGGCAAAATCCATCATTTGACATGTGGGGAGACCAGGGGGGGGGCTGAAAATGGTTCAGGAACTCCCTTGGGGTGTGGAGTTACTTATTGATCAGTCAGTCAATCAGTCAACATTTATTAATCACCTACTATGTGCCAGACAGACACTGTGCTAAATTCTAGAAATATAAAAAGAGGTGAAAGACAGTCTCTGCCCTCAAGGAGCGTACAATCTGACGGGGAAGACAATAAGCAAATATACACAAGCCAGCTAAATGCTGGATAAATAAAGGAGGCACTGGAATTAAGAGGGGCTGGGAAAGACTTCTTGTAGAAGGTGGGATTGTGGTTGGGATTTAAAGGAAGCCAAGGAGTTCTGTCATCTGAGCAGAGGAGGAAGAACATGGCAGGCATGGAGGACAGCCATTGGAAATGCCCAGAGCCATGAGATGGAGAGTTATTTGAACAAAAACCAAGTGTCCTTGGATGGAAGAGTATATGTAGCGGAGTAAGGTACAAAAAGACTGGAAAGGGAGAAAGAAAGAGGAAGGAAGGAAGGAAGGAAGGAAGGAAGGAAGGAAGGAAGGAAGGAAGGAAGGAAGGAAGGAAGGAAGGAAGGAAGGAAGGAAGGAAGGAAGGAAGGAAGGAAGGAAGGAAGGAAGGAAGGAAGGGAGGGAGGGAGGGAGGGAGGGAGGGAGGGAGGGAGGGAGGGAGGAAGGAAGGAAGGAAGGAAGGAAGGAAGGAAGGAATGTGGGAGGGTGGGAAGGAAGGAAGGGAGGAAGGGAGGACAGGAGGAAGGAAGGAAGGAAGGAGGGTGGGAAGGAAGGGAGGAAGGAAGGAAGGAGGGTGGGAAGGAAGGAAGGAAGGAAGGAAGGAAGGAAGGAAGGAAGGAAGGAAGGAAGGAAGGAAGGAAGGAAGGAATGTGGGAGGGTGGGAAGGAAGGAAGGGAGGAAGGGGGTGGGAAGGAAGGAAGGGAGGACAGGAGGAAGGAAGGAAGGAAGGAAGGAAGGAAGGAAGGAAGGAAGGAAGGAAGGAAGGAAGGAAGGAAGGAAGGAAGGAAGGAAGGAAGGAAAGAAGGAAAGAAGGAAAGAAGGAAAGAAGGAAGGAGGGTGGGAAGGAAGGAAGGAGGGTGGGAAGGAAGGGAGGGAGGGAGGGAGGGAGGAAGGGAGGGAGGAAGGGAGGGAGGGAGAGACTTAGAAGTCAGGCAGTCCAGCACCCTCATAGCATGAATGTGGAAACAGAGACCTAGAGAAAGGATTTGACTTGTCCAAGGTCACAAAACTTGCAGGTGACCCTGCCAGAGTTGGGGGATTGGGGAGCAGGGCAAGGCAGAGTGTCAGTCTCCAGGACCAGCAGACTTCCTGCCCCATCACCTGCCTCAATCCCAGGCCCCAGGGGAGGACTCCAATCAGTGAGAAGTGGAGGGACAGTCCTGTGAGCAAAGACAGTCCTAGGGAATTGGCAGAGGCAGCAGTAGAGCAGACCTTTGGGTTGGAGCCAGTCTCCTTCCTCTCCCACCAGCCCTGACACCTGGGTGGTTCCCTAAGGAGGCAGAGGAGTACCTGTGACCTTCATCCTTCATACAAGGCCATACCTGTGTGGTTAAATGTAAGTGTACGTGTAATTAATTGCATGTGTGTTTGCATGTGCTTCTCTACTGTATGTGTTGTATGTGATGTGTCACATAATGCAGACGATTGTGTATCATATGTAAGTGTGCATATAACTGCATGAGATCGTCATTGTATGTGGTCGTGTGTGTCATTTTATACAGGGTGGGGTGTGATGGTGTGGTTGTGTCTGGTTGTGTATAATGGTGTGATTGTATGCATGTGTGCACTGACGTGTGGTTGTCTGTGATTACTGTATGTGGTTGTGTGTCTGTGTATACTTGGGCATGTATGTGTAGTTGCATGTGTGATGGTGTGTAATTGCATGTTTATATATGCATGTGATTGTGTGTGTCCGTGCATATAATGGTGTCTATACGTGTTTGTATGTGGTCGTGTGATGGTATGTAATTATGACTGTGGATGTGCTGTGATTGTGTGTAGCTCGGCTCCTGGGGTTGTGGTTGTGCAATCCTGGAGGCCTGAGGCCGCGGGGTGTGGAGGGAGGGAGGGGGACCGGGAGGGAGCCCCTCCCCCACTGTGCTCCTTCGGAAAGCCTTCCGTGGCGCTCCCGGCGCGGCCCCCCAGGCCCCGGGCGGGGGAGGGAGGGCTCCGGGCCGCGGCCAGGTTGTGCAATTCCTCCTCCTCGTCCGTAGCATGGGAAGCGCGCTCGTGTCCGTCCCGGAATCCCGGCCGCGCGGCCAAAGTGCACAGAGTGTTCAGTCCCTTCAGAAAGCGCCAGAAATGTTTTGTCCGCTCGCTCCCTCGCTCGCTCGGAAGGAAGGAGCGCATCCGTTCCCGGGCTCTGGAGTCCGACTGGCCCAGGCCTGAGAACGCAGCCCGGAGCAGGCCGGGATGCTTTGGCCTCCCCCGCCCCGCCCCGCCCCCGGCCTCATGGGGTAGCCCTTAGGGGGAGGGGAGCCTGCCCGCTCAGGGGGGCACGTTCAGAGGCAGGCCGATGGCCTGGGATGCCCGGGAGTCTTTCCCATGGGGGGAGGGGGAGCACGAAAGGCCCTTCTGGACATGCTTAAAGGAAGCGAAGAACCAAGAATCCTTCTTTTCCTTCAAAATCAGGAAACACCATTAGAAACGGAGCCAGCCGACCTTTTCTCTCTCACCCAGCTCCGTCTTCCATTTTTCTGAGAGCTAGAGAAAGGGAATGAATGGGGCAAGAGATCATAAGGGGGAAGCTAGATGCCGTGGATAGAGACCGGAGGTCCTCGGTTCAAATGTGGCCTCAGACACTGCCTAGCTGTGTGACCCTGGGCAAGTCACTTAACCCCCATTGCCTAGCCCTTTGCTGCCCCTCTACCTTTGGACTGATAAACTGATATTCTAAGGGAGAAGGTAAAGCTTTGTCTTGTTTTGTTTTTAAACCCTTATGGGCCTGGCTCTGGGCCACTGAAAGAGAGAGACAGAGACAGAGAGAAGAAGGAGGAGGAGGGAAGAAAGAAAGGAAAGGGAGAGGGAAGGAGAGTATGAGAGAAACAGACAGAGAGGTAGAGAGAGAGAGAGAGGAGGAGAGGAGGAGGAGAAGAAGAAGAAGAAGAAGAAGAAGAAGAAGAAGAAGAAGGAGGAGGAGGAGGAGGAGGAGGAGGAGGAGGAGGAGGAGGAGGAGGAGGAGGAGGAGGAGGAGGAGGAGGAGGAGGAGGAGGAGGAGGAGGAGGAGGAGAAGAAGAAGAAGAAGAAGAAGAAGAAGAAGAAGAAGAAGAAGAAGAAGAAGAAGAAGAAGAAGAAGAAGAAGAAGAAGAAGAAGAAGAAGAAGAAGAAGAAGAAGAAGAAGAAGAAGAAGAAGAAGAAGAAGAAGAAGAAGAAGAAGAAGAAGAAGAAAAGGAGGAGGAGGAGGAGAAAAGAACCAGGAGGAGGAGGAGTAGAAAAGGAGAAGTAGGAGGAGAAGAAAAAGGAGGAGGAGAAGAAGACGAAAAGGAGGAGGAGGGAAGAAAGAAAGGAAAGGGAGAGGGAAGGAGAGTATGAGAGAAACAGACAGAGAGACAGAGACAGAGGCAGAGAGAGAGAGATTGATCATAGGGCTTAGAATAGCTAGATGATGGCTTTAGTCATCTACTCTAACCCTTTCATTTTACAGATGAAAAAACTGAGCCCCAGAGAGGAGACGTGACTTGCTTAAAGCCACACAGGTAGTAAATAGCACCATTTCCCCCACCAAAATAAATCCAGAGTTCTTTCCTCTGCCCAAACAGCCCTTCTGAGTCTGTTTTATTGTTTAGAATGTTAGTGAAATTCCGGCTCATTGCCACAGTCAAGTCAGAAGCCATTTGCTGGCCGTGACACTTGAGGTGCCACTCTAACGTATCTTGGGGGCACGTGTCGGAATGGAAATGGCCCTGGATTTAGGGCCAGGTTGGCCTGGGTATAACTCCCGGCTCTCGCACTCACTCCACGGGCATCCTTAGGAGAGTTGTGCCACCCCCAGTAATTCTCTCCATAGAACAAGAAGGTTGGCTGAGGCGCGTTCTAGAAGCTCTCTGACCTGGGGTTCCTTCTCTGCCAAATGGGGGTGGTCACGTCTGCCTACCTTCTGGGCTTGGTCTGAGGATCAAAGGGCTTTCTGCACTGTAATTACTGTAATTTGTGCGTATGTGTGAGCGCTAATGGGAAATGTCTGCTTCCTGGATGTAGCCTCATCTCTCCCGGAGGGGGAACCTCCCCTGTGGTTTTGCTTTATGGGACTCTTCCAGCCGTCCTGGGAAACCGTGGGACCTCCGTCTTTATTTGCCTGAGTCCTTAGGGAGTCTGTGGTTGAGGGGAAACGTCTCCCTCCAGGCTCTGGCAGGCTGAGGCCTCACCCCTGGTTCTGGGGAATGGGTCCTTTTGTTTCTTCCTACCTCCCTGTCCCTGGGTGGGATGAAACAGAATCCCTCCCTGCCTTTGATGCTGGCTCAGCAGCTGTATCCTACTTTGTCTAGAGGGGCCAGGGAGAAATGGAGGATGTGGGCCCCCCACGGCTTTCATCTTGGCTGCCCCGGGAGAGGGAAGGGGTTCCCCATTCTTGGGAGGTCTTCCATCAGAGATTGAATGATCACTTACTGGAATGTCCTAGAGCACAGGTCTGCTGGCTGCTGAGATACTCCCAAGCTCCGCTCTCTGGGCCATGGAAGAATAAAGGAGCAGAGGGGCTGCTAGGTGGACAGAACGCCAGGCCTGGAGAAGGGAGGTCCTGGGTTCAAATGTGGCCTCGGACACTTCCTAGCTGGGTGACCTTGGGCCAGTCATTGAACCTCCATCGCCTAGCCCTTAACGGCAGTTCTGTCTTAGGACCAATACTTGGTATCAGTTCTAAGATGGAAGGTAAGGGTTTAACAAAAATAAAAAAGAAGAATAACAAAGGGTCAGAGCAGACTGGGGTTCTTTCCGTTCTAAAATCAGGCCACCAGAGAACTCAGGTGCCCCAGGTTTTTGGGGAGAGGGTGCTCCTGAGCTCCACCCACCCAGCCCAAACCCAGACCTTGCGATGACAGTGGCAGCCCCAAAAAGAGAATCAGAATGGCACACGTCAGACCTTCCTTCTCCAGGGATCTCTTGCATGCATCTTGTTGGCACAGAGCTGTTTGCAAGTGGTCTTGGCCATTAGATGGTGAGCCCCTTGAGGGTAAGGACGATTTTGGTCTTTCTTGTATCCTCAGCACTTGGCACACAGCCTGGCACATTTTTTGTTGTTGGGTCATTTTTTAGTTGTAGCTGACTCCTTGTGACCCCATTGGGGATTTTCTTGGCAAAGATACTGGAGTGGTTTGTCATTTCCTTCTCCAGCTCATTTGACAGATGAGGAGACTGAGGCAGACATGGTGAAGTGACTTGCCAGGATTACACAGCTAGGAAGTGTCTGAAGCTGAATTTGAACTCTGGTCTTCCTGACTCTGGGTCTGGCATTCCACCCACTGTGCCACCTAGCTGGCACATAGTAGGCACTTAAATAAATGTTTGTTGACAGTGACAGTGACAGTCCCTGGCTTGGAAGGGGTCCAGATCTGGCTCAGACTGAATCAAGGTAACTCCTGTTTGGATGTCACTTTCTGTATTGTGACCCTGAGTGCTGAGCCGTGCTGTGCGGGCATTCTCCTGATTCCACAACAGAAGGGAAGCCCCTTGTGGGCAAGGCTTGTTCGGTTTCGTTGGACTTTCTCTGGAGGAGCACCTAAAATCTACCATTGAATTTCTCTGAGCTGAGCACAAATCTACTGGAGTATTGACCTTAACTGAGTCCACAAGACACAAACAACTGACTTCTGGTCATGCAGCCAGGATTTGAAACCAGTTCTCTTGGTTTCCAGTCTACTTCTTTATGTTTGGCAGACCTTCCTGAGCAATGGGGTCTGAATGTGAGACACACAAGTGACCGCTTTCCTGGGTGCCTTTGTCCTCTGACTTCATTGATACCAGCTCTAGTGGAGAGAACCTGGCTCTGAAGTCGAAGAACCTGGGTTCAAATTCCACCCTCTGTCACTATTTCAGAAGCCTTTGGTGAGTGATCTCACCTCTCCAGACCTCAGTTTCCTCATCTGCAAAATGGTGGACTAAATGGTGTCCAATGTCCCTTCTAGATTTAAATCTTAGACACATGTAGAACTAGGAAAAAAAGAAAAGATAGACTACCCAGCCAGGGACAGCAAGATATGAATAATGAGAAGAGCTGACCCTCCACTGATATCAGCATGACTTCAAGAGAATCAATAATCATGATGACAATGATAATAACTCACATTTGCATAGGGCTTTATGTATATTAGCATCTTTTATGTATATTAGCATATTTCCTGCACATCCTGCAGTCTGAGGCTGGTGGGGTGGCTCTGCCAGTCCTTGGACACTGTGACTTCCTGTGTTCTTGGGGCTGTTGAGTTGAGTTCACCCCAACAAGGAGGGCCAATCAGTCCACTAGACCACTGAGCCTCTGTCAAACCAGTCAACAAGCCACAAGCACCCACTATGTGCCAGGCACTGTGCCAAGTTCTTAATCCAGCTCAAACTCCACCTTCTGGAGGAGTTTTTTCCCTGGTGCCTCCAGCCCCTTGTGCTTCCACTCTGAGGTCACCTCCTGTCTATCCTTCATGTGTCCTGTATATATGGAGGTGTAGATGCTTTGTCTCCCCATTGAAAATGTTTTCTTCTACATTCTAAATGTAAATTCTAACACAATTCATTTATTTATGGAAGGAACTACTAACCCTTCCTACGCTCTCTTGACCCTCCTTTCTCTACATTTGAAGTTTCTGCTTAAGACCTGAAGCCTGGGGGTGGGGGGCAGCCAGGCGACTCAGTGGTTTGAGAGCCAGGTTTGGAGAACAGAGGATCCTAATTTCAAATCTGACCTCAGACATTTCCTAGCTGGGTGACCCTGGACAAGTCCCTTAACCCCCATTGCCTAGCCCTGACTGCTCTTCTGCCTTGGAACCAATAGTGATTCTAAGATGGAAGGTGAGGGCCTAAAGAACCAACAAACCTGAAACGCAACCTCAAGAGACAGCAGAGAAGGGGAGGGATATCTTTGAACAGATCTGGCTAAGGAGGCAGTGTGGCAATGGGAATAGTCAGTCAACAAACATTTATTAAGCACCTACTATGTGCCAGGTCCTGTGCTAAGCTCTGAGGATCTAAACAGAAATAAAAGACAGCCCCTGCCTTCAAGGAGCTCCATGGGGGAGACAACATGCTAACAACTATGGACAGGAAAGACTGGAGTTAGTCTGAGAGGGATGGTACTAAGACTAAGGAGGACTGGGGAAAGCTTTCTGGAGGAGGAAGGATTTGTATCTGGAATTTGAACCTTAGACTCTGGTTTGAATCCAGCTGATTAGCTATGTGAGCACAAGAATGCCACCTCACCCCCCTCCATCCCTCAGTTTCCTCATTTGTACACAACTAAGGTGTTAGACTAGATGACTTCTAAAGTCCCTCCAACTAGGATCCTCGATGCTCTCCAAGGTCCTGCCCGCTTCTAGAGTTACTGTCTTAGAGCACTAAGTGACTTCTCTTTGGACTTCCATTACCTCCTCATTGAAAGCAGGGGCTTACAGGGGCAGCTAGGTATCCCAGTGGTTAGAAAGCTAGACCTGGAATTAGGAAGAACTCAGTTCAAATTTGGCATGAGATACTTCCTAGCTGGATGACCCTGGGCAAGTCACTTAACCCCCATTGCCCAGCCCTTACTGCTCTTCTGTCTTAGAATTGATACTAAGGCAAAAGGTAAAGGTTTAAGGGAGAGATGGTGCTTAGAAAAAAAAGGAATTTCTAATAAAATAAAATGAAACAAGGAGTTTAGACTAGATCACCTTGAAGGTTGCCCCAATCTCTAAATCTGTGATCCTGCCACCAAAATGTCTTTATCCCCTCTCTGAACATCCTGAGGGTCAGCTCTTGTCTGCCTGAAAGAAGACTGGTACGGTAAGCACAGGTTTAGAACTGGGAGAGACCCAAAAGTACATAAAGCTGTGCATACCCTTTGATCCTGTAATACCACTATAGGTCTGTATCCCAAAGAGATTTTTAAAAGGGAAAGGGACCTACAAAAATATTTATAGCAGCTCTTTTGGTGGTGGCAAAGAATTGGAAAGGAAAAGGATGTCCCTCAATCGGGGAATGGCTGAACAAATTGTAGTATATGTTGGTGATGGAATACTCTTGTGCTATAAGGAATGAAGAACTGGATGATTTTAAAAAAAGAACTGGATGAACTATGCGAACTGATGCAGAGTGAAATAAGCAGAACCAGGAGAACATTATATACAGTAATTATGATATTGTAGAACAATCAAATGTGAAAGACTTAGCTACTATCAGCAATCCATCTTTGTGGGATAATTTGGAAGGGCTTAGTGTAAGGATAATTTTAGGGTTGTGACCTAATCTAAATTAATTTGGTCACCAGAGAAAATTCCAAATAAAATACCCAAGTCAGTTTTGGAAATTTATGGTAATTTTTAATTAATATAGAGGGAAGGAATTAAGGAGAAGAGAGAGAAAGTGGGTTTCTTGCCTGTGCCAGGGGGAATTCAAAGTCTTTTGACAAAGACAAGGTCTTTGAACTTTGAAGAAGATTAGAGACTTTCCAAAGAGGATAGTGTTTAGAAGGTAAAGGAGAAAAGAATCAGCCTAAACTCCAAGAGAGCTCAGTGAAGATGCCTCACCTGAACTAGGCTACTCAGCTTCTCCCAGTATAGTATCAAGGAAAACTCACCACCAAACCTGGACAATAGCTACCACCATGCCAAGATGCTGAAATGCTCAGCTAGCTGCCACCAGAGCCACCTCTCCGTGGAAAAAGAGCCTGGAGAGAAGAAGAGACACGAAATATATAGACTGTTTTTACATCACTTTCCTGCATCTCACCTGTACCAATGATAGCTTAAGCTTGACTTAGGACAGCCCAAGGGTCTTTCAGTTGTTTCTGACTTGTCATTTGCTAGCACATGTCTGTCATAGGCCATCCTCCTAAATACTTAAGTATGGGTGTAGACATTCCTGTTTTTATTAGACTAAGTAGGGTGGAGTAATCTACGTTCACATTAGGACAAAGCATGCTCTCCACCTCCAGAGAAAGAACTGTTGGAGCTGTAATGCCGATTAAAATGGGATTTTTCACTCAAGTTTATTTGGGTTTATGTTTGGGGGTTTGGGTATTATGTGATTATTCTCTTCCCAAAATGAACAATGTGGAAATAATAAATTTTAAAGAGAAAGAAATGATGAGCAGAATGATTTCCGAAAAAGTTGGAAAGAGCCACCTGAACTGATGCAAAGTGAAATAAGTAGAACTGGGAGAACATTTTATATGGTAACAGCAATATTATATGATGATTAAACTATGAAAGATTTAGTGATTCTCAGTAATAGAATGATCTGGGATAATCCTAAAGGATTTATGACAAAGAATGCTATCCACCTCCAGAGAAAGGACTGTTGGAGTTAGAATCAAAGCATGTGATTTTTTAAATAAATAATTGGATAAATAAATAAATAAAAGGATGGAGAAATAACTGGGAGGGACCTTAGAGGTTATCTTTACCCACACCCTGATTGTACAAATGAGGAAAGAGTCCCAGAAAGATGAGGTGTCTTGGTCGATATCACACCAGTAAATCTGGTCTCGGATACTTATTAAGGTAAGACACTGAGCAGGTCACATAACCTTGTTGGAAATTGGCTGTTAAGGGAAACAGCAAACTGCTTCAATATCTTTGCCAAGAAAACACCAAATGGGATCATGAAGACTTGGACAAAAGGGCAAAATCGCTGAAGTTACCATTTTTAACCCGTTTCCTCCCACCCCAAAGCCATCATCCATTTCCTTGCGCCCGCCATGACGAGGAGAGTTTGTCCATGTACAGAGGGAGTGACTCCCAGGCCCACTGCCCGTGTCAGGCCGAGACAGCCCTATTGAACTTTCCCAGGCCTGGGATCATGGGACCCCCCCAGGGAGCACCACTCCCAGCGGGGATGACTCCCCTTTTGTCCTCTTCCGCCTTCTCTGCCTGGTTAAAGCATCTCCTGTAAGGCCCCATTGTGTGAGCTCCTGCTCTGCCCAGACCCGGAGGGCCCTCGCTCCCTCGGCTTCCCTGAACTCAAGCCAGTCGTTGTTTTCTATGAAAACAACCCTGCAGTCCAGCACGGCGAGGCCGGCTGACCTGGACGCTGCTACCTTGGTCTCCCCAGGCCCCGCGTCAGTTCCCATCTTGTTTTTATGAGCTGTGTAATCTCTGAGCCCGGACTTCTCCCGAAATAAACGCTCTTTCAAATTCCAGGACGGCTTCGAATGATAATACCAGCTGTCTAGACAGAGGCCGGCCCACTGACACTATCATAAATAAAAATAGCTTGCTGTTTTTAACCTCTTGCCAGAGCCTCGGGATAGAAGAGACCAAGGAGAAGGGGCTGATTGTAGCCGGACAACGTGCTGGCTTCTCCTAAAGATGGGCAGCTTGGAAAGAAAAGAAACACATAAAAGGGGGGCAACTCGGTGACTTGGTAGACTGAGAGCCAGGCTTAGAGATGAGAGGTCCTGGATTCAAATTTGGCCTCGGATACTTTTTTCTTAGCTGCGTGACCCTGGACTAGTCAATTGACCCCCATTGCCTAGCCCTCATCACTCTTCCCCCTTGGAACTGATATGCATTTATTTATTTTTTTAAAACCCTCACCTTCTGTTTTGTGATCAATCCTGTGTATTGGTTCCAAGGCAGAAGAGCGGTAAGGGCTAGGCAATGGGGGTCAAGTGACTTGCCCAGGGTCACCCAGCTGGGAAGTGTCTGAGGCCAGATTTGAACCCAGGATCTGCCATCTCTAAGTCTGACTCTCTATCCATGGAGCCACCCGGCTGCCCTAAAAGGTTGTCTTTTCAAACTCACCCTGATTTGGATGGTTGATGTATCCAAATTGCCCTTTTATTCCCCTTCTCTTTCTTTCACTCCTAGGGTTATAAGGAAGTATATACGATGAAGATATTCTTCAGCTGACACCCTTATATTAGTCTCATAAGACTGAACTCTACGACACTTGGCAACAACAGCAGAAAAGACCCAGGCTCCCATGGGGGGGGGCGGTCATATTTATTGGGAAAGGACATGGGGGCTTGGAAAAATGGGAGATAATGGGAGGTTTGTATTGGGTAATGGAGGAGAGAGGGGGCAAGCCGTAAGAATAGATTTGGATAGAGCCACGTGAACCCCTAGAACCCTCGAGTGATGAGGGTGGCACTGCCAGGCACAGGAGAGCCGGCTCAGGGGCACAGGGGTGCCAGCTCTCTGGGAACTGTAGAAACCCTGAAAGTGAGCCCTCAGGGGCATCATTTACTGCCTGCTCCGGCTCCTCCATGAACAGGGTCAGGAGATTGCCTGGCAGCACCCCCTCGTCAGTGAAATGACTATTCAGGGGGTAGTTAAGTGACTCGGTGGCTAGAGAGCCAGGGCTGGGGACGGGAGCCCCTGAATTCAAATCCAAGCTTAGCTACTTCCTAGCTGGGGGACCCTGGCCCAGTCCCTTGACCCCTTCTGCCTTGGATCTGATACTTATTATTGATTCGGAGGCTTTTCAGAATTAACTTCAATTTTAAGACAGAAGACAAAGATTTTTTCTTTTTCTCTTTAATTTTATTTACTTAGCTAATTTAGGCTATTTTCCCATGGTTACAAGCATCATGTTCTTTTCCTCCCTTCCCCCTCCCAACAATCCCACTGTTCACCAACGTTACGGGGTTCTTAACCTTTTGGGGGCCACCGACTCCTTTGGCCATCTGATAAAGCCTGTGGACCCCTTCTCAGAATTGTGTTTTTAATATAAGACAAAATACATCGAGTTACAAAGGAAACATTCTCTTGAAATGCAGCTCGGGACGCATTTTTTAAAGCAACTTCACACTCCTTGCTCCTAGGCGGAGAACCCCTAGAGGTCTGTCTGTGCCTGTCTTTCTATGCCCTCCGATTAGAGAGAGGTGAATTGTCACTTCCATAAGATTTAGAACTGGGAGAGACTTCTGAGGCTCCGTGGTCCTACCTCTTCATTGGACAGAGAAAGGAAATGATCTGTTCACTCTATGAAGCACCAACGATGGCAGGATTTGAACCCAGGACTCTTGACTCCAGCACTCTTTCCCTTACTCCATTCTGCTTTTTTTATTTTCTCAGATTTCTCATGGACTCAACCCCAGGGCAGCCTCGGCAAAGAGCCAAAGGAGGAGGTTTCTTCTGCGCTGCGTTTCCTTGTACTAAAAGTCTAGGCATGTCTCAGTGCCTCAAGCCTTCTGGGGCAGGAGCCTTGGGAGACCAAAGGCACAAAGGCTTTGCACAGCCAGGTCTCCTCCGCTAGCACACCTGCTTCTACCCAAGCCCTCCCATCCCCGAGTGGGCTTCCATGTGTGTGTTCCTGGGCTGGCAGCCCCACCGCTCTCAAGAGAGAGCCCCAAACTAAAAACCACCAGACCCAAGGAGGCATCAGGCACTCCCGTACCACGTGCATGGAATCCCCGCTCCACCGCCTTCCCAGGCTGCCCCAGAGGGCTCTGGGAGAACAAGGTCTGCTGGGCTGCTCCAGGGGGCCTGCAGCCAGCTTCCTGAAGGCCAGATTCTCAGGATGTGAGAGCTCAGTGTTGATAGTCTACAGGAGGGCCGCCAGGAGCCAAGGGCTGGACCTGGCACGAGGCGAGCCCAGGGAAGAACATGTTATGTAAACGTTATCCCAGCGTGGCTCTGTCCAGAGGCAGCTCTCACTCCCGGGTTCCAGAGATGTTCAAAACAACAGCTTTGGAAGGGGAAAGCCAACGAGAGGGAAGAAAGGAGAAAGGAAGGGGGGAGAGACTCACTCAATCCAGGAGCGACAGCCCACTCCCAGAATCATGGGAATCATTGAATTGGAGAGTTGGAAGGAGCCTCCGTGCCCACCAAGGCCAACTCGTACACGACAAAAAAGAATCTCCACCAGAACCTGCCCAATAAGTGGTCATCCATCCAGCCGCTGCTTGAAGACCTCCAAAAATGGGGAACTCACCACCTCTCTAGGCAGCCCATTTGACTTCAGATCAACTCTTTTTTTAATCCTTAATCTCCATCTTAGAATCAATACTGTGCTATTGTTCCCAAGGCAGGAGAGCAGTTACAAGTTAGGCAATTGGAGGTTAAGTGACTTGTTCAGGATCACAGAGCTAAGAGGTCTCTGAGGTTAGATTTGAACCCAGGACCACCCATCTCTAGGCACTGAGCCACCTACTGGTGCCTGAAATCCTCTTCTTCCAAATTGGTCAGTTGTTTTCAGTCTTATCTGACTCTATGACTTCTTTTGGTGTATTGATTTAGAGCTGAGGTCAGGAAAAGCTTCCTAATAGTTAAGGTTGGCCTCTATGGGACTGAGCAAGGAAAGTCCAATCCCTCTTCTTTTCTTTTCTTTTCTTTTCTTTTCTTTTCTTTTCTTTTCTTTTCTTTTCTTTTCTTTTCTTTTCTTTTCTTTTCTTTTCTTTTCTTTTCTTTTCTTTTCTTTTCTTTTCTTTTCTTTTCTTTTCTTTCTTTTTTTAACAATAGAATTTATTTGCAAGTGCCTCTCCCTCCCTTGCCTGCATCAGAGAAGGGAAACAGAGATGTATATATAAATTACAGCTTCCATCTTTGTACTGTTCACTTCATTCTCTCAAGGTGACATTCACAGGTTAGTTATTCTTCAAGAATTATATCTGTAGCTGTGTATAATGTTCTCTTGTTTCTTCTCATTTCACTGTTCATTACCCCATAGAGTTCTTTCCAAGTTGTTTTTTTTTTAATCAGCCCACTTGACATTTCTTACGGCATAGTATTATTCCATCACAATCATATGCCACAATTTGTCCAGTCATTCCCCAAATAATGGGCATCCTCTAAATTTCCATTGTTTTGCCACCATAAAGATGGCCACCAGAAATATTTTTGTACAAGTAGATTCTTTTCCTTTTTCCCTGATCTCCTTGGGAAACATTTTTCTTTATTTTATTCCAATAACAAATTTCCACATAAGTTTTCCATGGTTCCATGATTCATGTTGTGTCCCTCCCCTTTTTCCTCCCCCCTCCCAGAGTTGACAAGCAATTCCACTGGGTTATACATGTATTAGCACTCAAAACCTCTTTCCATATTATTCATTTTTGTAAGAGTAATCTTATAAGACCAAAACCCTAAAGCATATACCCGAATAAACCAGTGATAAATCATACGTTTTTCTTCTGCATTTCTACTCCAACAGTTCTTTTTCTAGCTTGGGAAACATTTTTTAGAGTTAAGTTCACAGACCCTCAGGTGGAGAGCCCCTAAATATCTTTGTTTATCAATGGTATTGCTGGGTCTAAAGCTACACACAGTTTTTATAACTCTGGGTGTAATTCCAAATTGCTCTCCAAAATGGTTGAATCAGTTCACAGCTCCACCAACAATGTATTAGTGTCACCATTGGTCTAATCCCTTTTCCACAAGATAGCTCTTCAAATACTCAAACACAGCTTTGAATCTTATCTTCTCCCAGCTACCAACAAGTATAGTTCTTTTAACCAGTTCTCATATGACATGGACTTCAAGCCTTTTGCCATCCTGGTTGTTCTTCTCCAGATACTCTCTAGCTTATCAAGCATTGTATTGGACATGTGGTCTTCCTAGGACAAAGGACAGGATGGCTATCGCCTCCATATTCCTGGATGTCAGATTTTTCTTACTAGCCCAAGATCACCTAGGCTTGTGTTAGCTGCCACACCACACTGTTGACATACTGAGAATCTCTGGCTGCTCCCAAAGAGGTGGGAGAAGATCTGAGGCAAGACGTTTAATCTCTCCAGGTCTCAGTTTCCTTATCTGTAAAATGATGAGATTGGATCAGATGGCCTCTGAGGTACCTTCTGGGTCCTATGGTCCTTACAAAAATGGAAGAAACCAAAGAAGAGCTTAACTTCTTTCCCCTCATCCCTAAAGCATAAGAAATGCCAAAAGAAATTCCTAGCTAGAAATGTTCAAAAGGAAGGCCACACTAGGAGATACACACAAATAGAAATAAACAAAATAAGAGATTCAACACATTGGAAAAAAATTCATGGATTAACAGAAGCAGACAAATATTATAAATATTTATCTCATTGACTTTACAAATACTCTCATTTAATCCTCACAATAACCCTGGAAGGTAAGTATTATTATTATCTTCACTTTACAGATGAGGAAACTGAGGCAGTCAGTGGTTAAGTGATTTTCCCAAAGTCACTCAACCAGTATCTGAAGCTCGATTTGAAATATCAGGAGAAAAATGTCCTCAAGACAAAACATACTGAGGAATTAAAGGAGGAAATAAAATTATTAATAATAAAAGAATTCATTGAAATGATAGCCAAGTATTTATATTTAACTAACATAACTAGATTACATGTTCTGATTTAAATATATTAATTAATACAATTAAAACAATTTTAAAACTTGAATCCTCAAGATGATTGAAGAAGGAATGGTGGCTGGATAAGAAAATTCAGGACAGGGTGATGATAAAATTCTCAAGAGCTTGGAAACGTATGTGGAAAATGTAAACAGAGCAATAGCTTGATGGAAAACAAATTGAGACTCGCTGGCGTGGGACACACAGTCATTTCCTGGGAGTACCCTGTCTGCCGGGCCCCTTGTCTGTGTGAAGTAGTGAGATGACCCAATCTAAGAGGAACAAACAGTCCCATGTGAATGAGGGTGAGATGAATTTCCCACTAAGAGAATCATAGAACTTTAGAGCTGAAAGAAGCCCGAGAGTCCAACATTCACATTTTATTATAGAGGAAACTAAGACACGAGGACGTTACGAGACTTGTCCAAGGTCATAGACAGCCGGCTAATGGCAGAGCCAGATTAAAATTCAGATTTCCAGATTCTTATTCCAGAGCCTCAAAGTGCCCTTTATTTTTTTAACTTAAAAAAAATTTTTTTAAACCTTCACCTTCCATCTTGGAGTCAATACTGTGTATTGGTTCCAAGGCAAAAGAGTTGTAAGGATTAGGCAATGGGGGTCAAGTGACTTGCCCAGGGTCACACAGCTGGGAAGTATCTGGGGCTAGATTTGAACCCAGGACCTCCCGTCTCTAAGCCTGACTCTCAATACACTGGGCTACCCAGCTGCCTCTCAAAGTGCCCTTTAAATGTTAGAGGATAGTCAGAAATTCCCTCTGGTGAGTTTTCTGAAGTTTCAGGATGGTGGTGGGCTCTGGGTTTGACTGGCAAACTCTTGAAAGAGTTTTGTGACAAGAGCAACATTTCCTAGAGTCCCAAGCATGTCGGACAGTCTAGTTTTTCCCGTAAAAGCACCTTGAAAATATTGCTAAAAATTATAAGATATTGGGCAAGCCCTGAACACTTCAGAGGCACAACTAATAACTGCTAGCGTTTAAGTAGTGTTTTAAGGTTTTGCAGACTGCTTTACACATATTATCTTATTTGACTTTCACAACAACCCTGGGTTGTGAGTGCTATTATTATTCCCATTTTATAGATGAGGAAATTGAGGCTGTCAGAGGTTCAGTGACTTGCCCATAGTTAGTAAATATCTGAGGCAGGATTTGAACTCATGTCCATGTGGCTCCAGCGCTGTAGTCACGATGGCATCTTGCATTATACTTCTCTCTGCTAAGACCTGCTTTTTGCATTTGGAAGCTCTTGCTCTGCTTCTACCCTTAAGTCCTCTCCCTCTCCCTCTCCCTCTCCCTCTGCCTCTGCCCCTGCCTCGCCTCTCATCTCCAGTGAAAGGCTCCTTGGGAGGAAGTTAAGACCAGAGGAAAATGGGGCGGATTCACACTGGTCAAGAATTGATCAGTAACTTGATTCCCATTTTATATGGGGGAAGGGGAAGGGGAAGGGGGACTCACCACCTAAAAAGCATACCTTACAAAAGATTTTTTTTAAACCCTCCCCTTCCATCTTGGAATCAATACTATGTATTGGTTCTAGGGCAGAAGAGCAGTAAGGGCTGGGCAATGGGGGTCAAGTGACTTGCCCAGGGTCACACAGCTGGGAAGTATCTGAGGCCAGATTTGAACCCAGGACCCCTCAGCTCTAGGTCTGGCTCTCAATTCACTGAGCCACCCAGATGCCCCCAAAAGAAGATTTTTAAGGAAAAACCTTTCCCTTGGACATCACTGACTCATTCAATGTAAATGGTGCCCTCATCATACCTGACTGTTCAGTGAGAACTCTCTATGAACCTGGCATGAAGCATCAGCCTGAGAGCCAAAAGCAAACCCAAGGTTTGGGAGGATGCTTGGGGGGAACCTTGGCTTCAGAAGCATTTTTTTTCATTCTCCTGGTTATAGGGGGAAAGGAATTGTCCCTTAAAAACCACTGCCAGAGGGATCTAAGTGGCTCTGTGGTTTGAGAGTCAGGTCTGGAGATGGGACGTCCTGGGTTCAAGTGTGGCCTCAGACACTTCCCAGCTGTGTGACCCTGGGCAAGTCACAACCCCAGTTGCCTAGCCCTTTCCACTCTTCTGCCTTAGAACCAATATTGGAATCAATTCTGTATAGTTAGAAAATCTTGAACTCCCAAAACTACATTACCCAGAATGCTTTTCCCTTTGTGCACTTTAAGTCTTCATGTCATTGTTTATAAGTTCTGTAGCTCCTCCCTATCACTCTCCTCTCTTGTGACATGGAGCTGAGTGAGTTAGGTTTTTTTTTACTTTAGTTATTATTAATAAACTTTTAAAAATATAATACTGTTGTTGAATATTAATTTTAATCTTTATAATTCTGAGACATAAAGTTAAGAGTTTTTTTAGAAAACGACTAACAGAACAACCAAAATACTCAGGAAAAAAGATGTTTCCAGGTAATATGGAATATGGAAAGTATGGGAGAAATATATTTTTCCCACCTAGTAGAAAATGGAAATAAAAATATGGGGGAGAGGGGGAGTGGGAAAAGGGAAAGAGGGATATTGATTTATGTCAGGAGGTTGGAAGGTTAAAAAAAAATCCCTCAAAGAGGAGAAAATAATCTCTGACACTAAGAGAGAACTGAATGTTCTGAGGAAGAATTATGTGCTTGTCCTCCCAGCAATGATGATGTCATTCCACAGGTGTGGTCACTTGAACAACATCCAAAAGAAGAAGGGGTTCATAGGATCCCAAATATGGGACTGTATGGGACCTCAGAAGCCATATAACCAATTCCCCCATTTTACAGAGGAAGAAACAGGAGTTCAAAGAGTTTAATTACTTGCCCAAGGTCGCATGAGGGGTGGTGATAAGTGACAGAGCTGGGATTTGAACTCAAGTCCTCTACTTCTAAAGCCAGTGTTCTTTCTACTGTCCCACTGGTTGGTGACACCCTTTTAAGATCACCTGAGGCCACCATTTGTCAGGTTCATAATGACAGTAAAAAAGGTCTGCTATCATCCTGGGGGTGTCCCAGAGGTGACTAGTCAAAAGGGTGACCATTACTCATTTCTGTTGGTTTACATGGATACAAACAATACTGCCAGAAGGAACCTAGAAAGTATTGCTAAAGATGAAAAGATATTGGGCAAGATCTGCAAACTTCAGAGACACAAGTGTTGTTTTCACCACGACTGCCCATTAAAGCAAAGGGATTCAGAAGAGAAACACAGATTTAGGGAGTAAACAGCTGGTTCAAAAATAGTGTCTGAAATCGGCATCTGGATTTTTGAGACACAGCTTAAAATACAAGAACAACAAGCTCCTGGCCAGGGATGGAGCGTATCTAACAAGGACTGGATAAGATGGCAACATCTTGAAAATCTAATCGAAAGGAGGAGGGATCAGACAGAAAACTGCCTACATGTATGTCCACCGAGCTATACATGATAGAAAGTAACTCGAATATCAGAGGAAGAATAACAGTTAAGAAGCACAGAATTTCACAAGCAACTAAATCTAATGTCTTCCTGCCCAGTGCCTATTCAATCTCTAAAAGCCTTCAGAAAAGGCGATTCAACACCTCTCCTTAATAACCATGACAGTGTCCCATAATATCAGAAAAACAATCTTGATGTAATGACTCTCCAAATTTTTGGACATCTTGTCTCTCTCACCCTGAAGATAACGCCATCCCGAGTCTCCCTTCTCTAATTGGTGTGTTCCCTTCTCGGACCACCATTTAAGGAACTGCCCAGGGCACAGTTCCAAAATGGGTACTCCCCCTGCCACATACACACACACACACACACACACACACACACACACACACACACACACACACACACACTTTCCAGCTCCTATCTTCCCTCATAAGGCTGTAAGTTCCCAGAGGGCAGGAACTGTCTTTTTCCTTTTCCTTTTTCTTTTCTTTTCTTTTCTTTTCTTTCTTTTTTTTTTGCTCAGTACCTAGCTCAATGCTTATTGATCAGTAGGTGCTTAATCTTTGAGATCCGTCCAGCAGTCTCTCTGAAGATGAGGGTGTACTCCATCTAGATGTGATGATCCAGTCAAGTAATGGAGATGTGCTCAGTTCCACATTCATAGGCATCACATAGTGTTCTGCCATAGCATGGCGGCTCGTTTATTATATAGGTTAGTGATTATATACTTCTTTGGCACACAATCAATTTTCTACATATATGTTGTCATGGAACTTAACAGACGCATAGCCTAAGGAGATAGTCAATGAAACATTGTTGCTACAGATGAATGACATAAACAGGGTGATCTAGAGGTTGGTTCTCCCTGACCTAAGGAGAAGCATTGTTACTTTTGTTCAGCTTTCACAATCAATCACAATTACTTAGGAGATGGGTAACAAAACATTTTGTAGCTAGGTAGATGGTTAGAGGGCAATTTAATGACAGACCAGATTTGGAGTTTTCCTCAATTTACAAGTTCTATTTTTCTTGTGTTACTTTAAAGTATCTGGCAATGTTGCCTGGTTTCTGTCTGCAGTGGAGTATGTCTTGAAGGTGATTGATGTTCTTGGCTTGCCTGGCTTGTAATGGGAGTGAATATAACTCTGTGGAGAGGGAAGGGGGGGGGGGAGGTAATGATCTTTAGGTTTTAATTCTGTGAATGTACTCTTTCAGGGTAATAATCTGGGGGGGGACTAAGGTGGGATATATGTTTATTCTATAAGTCTTTGTTATTATATCATTTCTTTTGTGTTGGAGAGAGATCAATAATCCATTATTAAGGGAAGTTAAAGAGAGAGAAGTCACAGAGGGGGAACAGTGAGGGCCTCATTTTCTAGGGGCTGCCTTGCAGCCTCCATTTCCCCAGACTGTGACTCTGTCAGACAGCAGGGGTGATGGCTTCCCACACTCAATAAATAATTAATTGGTGAGATGAAACTAATAGATCTAAATTGATTAGAGATACCTCAAGACTAGATAGAAGATGGGGAATTGCTATGATTTGATCAGTCATAGAAAGTGGATGGAAAGGAGCTGCCTGAAGTTGAGGGATGGAAGAGGGAGAGTTTGGAGTAAGAATAGCTGTCTCCAAGACAATCTAATTCTTCCACTCCATCAAGTGGTTTCACCAAGTCCATGGGAACCAAAGTCTCCTCATGCCACATGACAGCTATTTGTGGGATTTTTCCTTCATCCAGCACATAAAGTCCAGGACTATTCCAAGCCTGAAAAGTACCTCCCTGTGCCTAAACAAAGCTGTTCCTAGCTGCAGCACCATCTCATTTCCTTCTTCCCAAATCTCTGCCCTAGGAAAATTCATCGACCCAATGGGAAAAATTTCCATTTTCTCTGAGGTCAGAATTCTGGCTCCGCTGACTTGCCCAGAGAGGCTTCCACAAGCCTACATGCCTTCTGACTCTGTTACAGCACCTTGTGATTTCTGAGTCATATGCCTCCAGCCTTTTAAAATGTTTTTTTTCTATAACATCTAGTCCTAGAACCTCATTCACTCCTAGGATCTAGTGATGTTTCCTGCAAAAGGATTTCTGGTTGGTCTTCCCAGGATGAATTCTGGGTAATATCCTAATCTTAGAGTCCATTTGGAGCACAGAGATAAGTGCTATTCAGCAACTACCAGTCATAGGATACAAGAGGAAGCAAAATACCCAGAGAGAAATGCTGAAATCCAAGTCACAGGATCTGGGTTCGAATTCTCGAGATCCTTACTTCCTATGTGCCTGGAACAATTCTTTGTCCCCTCTGGGCCTCAGTTTCTTCTTCTATAAAATAAGGGAGTTGGACCAATGAACTCTAAGATTCCTTCCAGCTTTCAATTTATGACTCTTCTGATCCTGTGATTTATATGGACCAGATGGGTGAGCTTATCAAGGAGGGAGCTCCAGGCTTCATGTACATATCTCTATTCCAATTGGATATTATTATTATTATCCTCGTTTTCCATTCATACCTCTATCCTACATCTATTCCAGATGGTTAAAACTCAGACTAATTAGGGGAACTTTGCTCTTCTCCAACCTTTCAATCCCGGGGGGCTTGCAGATTCTTGGTACCTAGTGGGAGTTTAATAAATACTTGTTAATTGATTAATAACAATAATAATAACTAACATTTATATAGACCTTACTCTGCTAAATGCTCCGTCTCTACAACAACTATGGGAGGTAGGTGCTATTATCTCCATTTTATAGATAATAATAGCTAATATTTACATATAGTACCTACTATGTGTCAGGTTCTGAGCCAAGCACTTTACAATGATCTCATTTCATCCTTACAACAGTCCCGGGAGGCAAGTGCTATTATTATCATCCTCACTTTAGAGATGAGGAAACTGAAGTAAATAGAGATTAAGTGACTTGTTATACAGCTAATTGAGGTAGAATCTCTTTCATATGACAGCCTTTTAAATATTTGAAGACAACCATCTCTTCTCCTTTTAGGAGGATGAAGTCCCCTGGTGGGAGAGAGACTGAAAACAGCACATGATGACCATATCCCCTCAGAAGCTCGTGGAGACAGTCCAGGACCCTGAGCTCAGGAGCCTTGGGAACTGAGATGCTTCCATTCCAGCACCTTCAGCCGTCATCCTGGAAAGAAGGTGCCCCCTGGAAGCAGGTCCTGTAGGTACTCCAGCCCCAGCTACTGAAGACACAGAATAGCAAGTTTTTGCCACAAAAGTCTGGCACTTGGTTCAATATCAGTGCAATCAGTTCAGAAACTGATGTGATTTTTTTCAATGGAAATGGCGTCTTTTTTTCTTTCTTCTCTTCTCTCCTTCCCTCTTTTCTTTCCTTCCTTCTTTCTTTTCTTTCCTTCCTTCTCCCTTCTTTTTTATTTTTTCTTTCCATCTTTCTTTCTTCATTGTATCTTACTTCCTTTTTCTTTTTCTTTTTCCTTCCTTCTTTCTTTCTTTTTCTCTTTTTCCCTTCCTTCCTTCCTTCCTTCCTTCCTTCCTTCCTTCCTTCCTTCCTTCCTTCCTTCCTTCCTTCCTTCCTTCCTTCCTTCCTTCCTTTCTTTCTTTCTTTCTTTCTTTCTTTCTTTCTTTCTTTCTTTCTTTCTTTCTTTCTTTCTTTCTTTCTTTCTTTCTTTCTTTCTTTCTTTCTTTCTTTCTTTCTTTCTTTCTTTCTTTCTTTCTTTCTTTCTTCCTTTCTTCCTTTCTTCCTTTCTTTCTTTTCTCTTGACATAAAAGCGGCAAGGGTTAGGCCATGGGAGTTAAGTGACTTGATCAGTCACCTAGCTAGTGTCTTGAAGCCAGATCCAACCCTAAGACCTCCTGTCTCTAGGCCTGGTTTTTATTCTCCTGAGGCACCTAGCTGCCTCTCCCCACTTTCACTTTTTATTTTTTTTATTTATTTTTAAGCCCTTACCTTCCATCTTAGAATCAATACAGTACAAGGCAGAAGAATGGTAAGGACTACCCTTGCTGGCAAAGTTGTGGCACACATGCATAGCCGGCACTCAGGGAGCTGCTCTATTCCCCTCTTCCCAGCACCAGAGGACATTTTTTGCATGCTGTCCCACTGCCCAAAGCAAGCACTTTCTCCTTCAACTCTCTCTGGTAATGGGGCACTCAAACTGGGAAAAGTTTCACCAACCCTGGGCTAGGCAATGGGGGTTAAGTGACTTGCCCAGGGTCACACAACTAGGAAGTGTCTTGAGGCCAGATCGTAAGGCAGGAACTCTTGTCTCTAGACCTGGCTCTCCATCCACTGAGATACCCAGCTTCCCCCACTCCAATTTCTTTCTCTTAGAAGACTTTAGTTCCCATGGACTTGCTGAAACCACATAATGGAGCAAATGAATTAGACCGTCTTGGAGAGCTTTGTGGCTGCTCTAAGCTTTCCCTCCTCCAACTCTCAACTTCAGGCAATCCTTTTCCATCCATTCTCCATCACTCCGATCGATCGATCACCCCATAGGAATTCCCTGCTTATATTCAGTCTTGAGGTGTGACCTTCCCATGGAATTGATGCTGAAACTTTCCATGTGTGCATTTCTTGTTAGAAACTGAGCTCCTCCGGGGACAGCAAGGACTGTCTTTCTTTAGCATTTGTTTCCTGGATGCTTAGCACAGGCCTTTGAGCCTATAAGAAAAGAAATATATAAAGAAATAAAGGCTTTAGTTATTCATTCACAGAAGTGGATTTCGATGAATGCAAGGACACGTGCTCCCCCTGGACCAGGGATGGAGAAGAGTTCATTCCGTAGCATCTGGTCCCTCAAGGCTCTCCCCAAAGCTGGGCCTCCCCGCCCCTCCCTGCCTGTTCTCCTCCCTGCTCTTCTTGTCCTGCACCAGCCCATTCAGCTTGGTACAAAGGAGAACCTTTGCATGCAGAATGGGGCCGGAGGAGGAGAAGGGAGAGTCTGGCCCATGAATGGGGAATGGGAAATTGTAAGTACTTTGTTGGCAGAAACATGTGCATCTGGGACTTGTCTAGGAAGTGCGCTGAGGGAAGCGGGAAGTGGGGCCAGGGTCACCCACGGCATTGCAGACGAGTTCTCCTACCCTCATCCGCACCTGCCCCCCCCCCAGGACGGGGAGGAAAGAGAACAGGAGCAGCAAAGCGATGCTGGGAAAGGCTGCTTTGGAAAAGGGGGGGAAGCTCCCAGGACCCGACGATGTCATCCTGGAGAGCCTGGGAAAGCCGCAAGACGCTGACCCAGCCGTCTGGATGAAACCTGACCAGCGCTGAGATTCCAGAGGCCAGAGAGAGGGAGGGGGCTGCGGATGGGAGAGGAGGGAGACAGGCGAGGTCTAGAGTTGGAATGGACCTCTGAGGCCATCCACGCTGGCCTCTTCACTTCACAGAAGAGGAAACGGAGCCCCGAGGAAGTTGGGATTCGCCCAAGACCCCCCAGAGCGTGCAGAAGGCAGCTTTGGTGCCCGGGGCCTTGGGCTCAGGAGCCACTGTGCCCTCTGCCCGCCCAGTCGGATCTCAGGGTTCCAGGTCGCTTTCTATGATGCTCGGTTGCAGAGAAGGCATGGACCAGCCCTGGTAGAGCCCGCACGATCCTCACGATCCTCCCGTGCTCCATCCATCCTCAGGCCCAGCGATGGGGTTCTTGATATATTTCACAGTGCCCTTTGTCCATGCCCTCACATCGCCTGTGCCTGGCATGGGACCTGGCATGGAGCAGATACTTAATGCTTGTTCAAGGAATGAATTTAAATAGAAATGTTGTATTGTGGTAAAATCATCATGGCGTGGGTTCAAGTCAAGCTGTGTTTCCTGATTCACCCCCCAAAAAAATCCTATCCTGTATGGCTTATAACCATGTTCTTCATGCTGTTCCTGACAACAGGGATCCCATTCAACAGTTCATTTTGGAGGCAGCTGGGTGACTCAGGGAATTGAGAGCCAAGCCCAGGGACCAGAGGTCCTGGGTTCAAATCTAGCCTCAGACACGTCTCAGCTGTGTGACCCTGGGCAAGTCACTTGACCCCCATTGCCTATCCCTGACCGCTCTTCTGCCTTAGAACCAGTACACAGGATTGATTTTAAGACAGAAGTTCAGGGTTTAAAAACAAGTTCGTTTCCATTCCAAAACCATCGTCGGGCACCTGCTGTATACCTCTCGGTCCCAAACAGCTCGTTATGCTTTGTGCCTGTTGGATCCAGCTGCTGACCCGACCCCCCTCAGCTCCTGCCTTCTCTGGACAGTCCTGGAAGCCTGAAGCTTCCCACTGGCCTCTGGGGAGGGCAGAGCTCTGCCCATCAGCTCGTGACCAGTCTGGGGAAAGCGATGGGGAGAGGCTGGGGCAGGTAAGGAGACAGCTGGCACATACCACGGATCCTAATGAGCTCAGGGCTGCCTCCTCCAAGTTCCTGAGCCTGGAGTCTTTCATCTTGAGCTTCCAGCCTCCATCCACAGGGGCTGATTAAAAATACTTTTCAGTTAAGGAAGAACCCTGGCCTCGACTTTCAAAGCCTCCTGCCCTGCTCTCAGACCCTGGTCATGAGCTCACAGCCCAGACACGCTTTGGCTTTTTTATGAGGTGCATGAGATTTCGAGCTAGAAGGGCCCTTGGAAATCATCTACCCTGACGCCCTCATTTACAGATAAGGAAACTGAGTCCCAGAGGAAGGAACAGGATGGATAAAGAATTAGAGGTAAAGGGGCAGCTAGGCAGCACTATGCGTATAGAGCCAGACCTAGAGACGGGAGGTCCTGGGTTCAAATCTAGCCTCAGACACTTCCTAGTTGTGTGACCCTGGGCAAGTCATTTAACCCCCATTGCCTAGCTATTTCTCCTCTTCTTTTTTCACTATTCCAAGTTAAACTGATCTCTTCTTTCTGATAAAGAAATAAAATGATCTTAGAATACTCCAGCAGGTCATTTCAGGATATGTTGTTTGTGTCTAGTGATGGAGCTGCTTTTCTTTTTTAGAAATGATACTAAGACAAAGTAAGGGTTTTGAACAAAACTGGACATGGAGTCCGGAGGACCTGTTTGAAATCTGCTTCAGAAAAGTATATGGAACCCATTACCTCGACTGAGCCTCAGTTTACCCATCATAAAGTGGGGATAATCCGAAGAGCTGTTGTAGGGATCAAACTGAATAACTCCATCAAACACGCCTATGTGGCAGGTACTGTGAATGCATCAAGACAACTGAAAATTCTTAGTTAATTTGTGTGACCAGGAGGCCCACACAAATGTCAATTGATACTGTTATTGGTTAAGCTCACAGGCTTACTCATTTCATTCTGCCTGCCTCAGTTTCCTCATCCATAAAATGGGCTGGAGAATGAAATGGCAAGACACTGTTGTATCTCAGCCAAGAAAACCCCAAAGGAAAGTTGGACATGACTGAACAACAACACCCTCGAGGGTAGCAAATAGTAATAATTCAAAATGATCAAGTCACTGATAGAAATCATACCAGAGCCTCATGATGGCCCTGTGAAATGAGTGCTTTTATTATTCCCATTTTACAGATGAGGAAACTGAGCCCAAAAAAGGAGGGGGGAGAGAGGAGTGACTCACCCAAGGTCACACAACCAGAAAGTATCTGAAGCAGGATTGAGAACCCATGACTTCCCCAGGACCTGGTCCAGCATTTTATCCACTGCTATGTCTCAAAAAACAAACCAATGACCACAGAGTAAGAGATGTTAATCACACTATCATAGAGGGCTTCGGGGTCCTCCAAAGAATCTAGTACAAGTCCCTCATTTTAAAGACGAGGAGATTTAATGGTACAGTGGGATGAGTACAATGTCTGGTGTCTAAGATATGCTTGCTATGGATGTGACCTTGGACAAGTCACAACCTCCCATGCCTCAGTTTCCTCAGCTGTAAAATGAGGGGCTTGGATTAGATGGCCTCTAAAGTTCCTCTGAGCTCTAAATCTTATGACCATAGGATTTTTTTCACCTCTAGCCTCAGTTTGCTCTTCTGTAAAATGAAGGCATTAGATTAGATGCTCCGTAAAGTCCTTTCCAGCTCTAAATTTATGACTCTATGATCTTTTTCTCTCCATAGCCTCAGTGTTATCATCTATAGAATGGAAGTCTTAGACTAGATGGTCTCTAAGATCCTTCACCATTCTAGATTTAGAATATCTAGGGACTAATAAAACCCAGATCTTTGGACTCTGCATTGAGCCATCATTTTTTTCTCGTTTTTAAACCCTTACCTTGGTATCAGTTCTCCCCCCTCCCATTTTTTTCTATTACATGTATGAACAATATTCAACAATTGTTTTTTGACATTTTAGAACTCAGATTTCTTCCCTCCCTCCCTTTGTCCTCTCTGTGATGTAGTGAATAGTTGGATATAGCTTATAGCTATACTTTCACGTAATACATACACATACACATACATGCACTTCACACATGCAGTAGAAATCTCGTGAAGGAAATAAAATGGAAGATGGCGGCAGGCTTTGATCTACCTCAAACTCCCACAGTTCCTTCTTTGGCTGTGGAGGGCATCTTGTGGTTGTCTTGGAGACTTGCTTTGCTGATAATAGTTTAGTCTTTCGCAGTTGATCATCATACAATACTTCAGTTACTGTATTCACTGTTCTGGTTCTGCTACTTCACTTTGCATCAGTTCATAGAAGTCTTTCCAAGTTTTCCTGAACTTATTCTGTACATTGTTTCTTATGAGGCACCACATTTAGTATCAATTCTAAGACAGAAGAGCAGCAAGGGCTAGGCAATCAAGGTTAAGTGACTTGCCCAAGATCACATAGCTAGGAAGGGTCTGAGGCCACATTTGACCCAGGTCCTGAGCCATCCTTTCTACTTGAGCTTGCTTCTCTGTGTAAGGCCTGGATTCAGATGTCATGTAAATGGCATGGCAGACCCTTCTGACTCCAAAGTTTTATTCAGAGCTCTGGATATCCACTCCAAAATGAGAGGGGAGAGAGAGAGAGACAGAGAGAGACAGAGAGAGAGAGAGAGAGAGAGAGAGAGAGAGACAGAGAGAGAGACAGAGAGAGACAGAGAGAGAGAGAGAGAGAGAGAGAGAGAGCAGGGAGGTCTCTGCCAGCCCTCCCTCCTCCTCCTGGACCTCCTGAGTCAGGGTCAGTCCCACGGGAACTTTGAGAACAGGAGGCAGGTGTTGAGAGGAAGCAGCCAGAGGTGGGGGCCAGTTCCCAGCTGGGGCTCAGATTACAGGGAACAAGGAGGAGGGATGGCTGTAAAGCTGAGAGAGGAAAGCTGGATCGAGGCGGCTGGGATGGAGGATGCAGCTGCGTCCTCTGCACCAGACATGGCTTCCTCTTTCCCTTCATCCCTCCCAGGGATACCTCCTGGGCAGAAGACCATGTCCTCTGGAAGCCTTGATGGGGTGCCGCCCACAGACAGAGAGAGGGACCATGACCTCTCCTTTCTCCAAAGGCCACTTAGGGTTCATGGATATAGCCTCTGTCTCCCCATCCTCCCCTGGCCCCCATTCTGTCCTGCTGGACTCCAGGAAAGCTGGGCAGGCAGCCACCTGAATTTATATGAGAGAAACTGGTTAGAGAGGTTCTCAGGGAGGCAGCTTGAACTGGAATACTTGAAGCATGAAACAGACTCTCTGCAGAGGATCTTCTTTTACAGGTGAGGAAACTGAGGCTAGGCATCTTGAACTGGAATACTTGAAGCATGAAAGAGACCCCCTGCATAGGATCTTCTTTTACAGGTAGGGAAACTGAGGCTAGGAAAGCAAAAGGATAGTTAAAAAAAACTAGCACTTTGAGGTTCATCAAGTATTGTACAAATGGCCTCACAGCAATCCTGGGACATAGGCATTTGGCAGATGAAGAAACTAAAGTCAAGAGAAGTTAATGACTTGCTCCGGGTCATAAGCCCAAGTATCTGAGGCAGGATTTGAACCACATCTGGTCCTGCCCTAAGTCATTATTGATTGGAGAAATGGACATTAAAACAATCCTGAGATCTCATCTCATACCTATCGGATTGACTTAAATGAAAGAAGGGCAAAATGACAAATGTTGGAGGGAATGTGGGAGATGAGAACACTGATACATTGTTGGTGGAACTGTGAACTGATCCAGTTGTTTGGGAGAGCAATCTGGAATTATACCCAGAGAGTTATAAAACTGTGTAGATCCTTAGACCCAGCAATACCACTGTCGGGTCTGTTTCCCAAGGAGATCAAGGGAAAAGGAAAAGAACCTCATGTTCTTCAATATTTCTAGCAGCTTTCTTTGTGGTGGCAAAGAACTGGAAATTGAGGGGACGCCCATCAACTGAGGAATGGCTGAACAAGCTGTGGCATCTAATTGTAATGGAATACTACTCCGCCATAAGAAACGACCAACTGATTAATTTAATTTAAAAAAATTTTTTTCTGTCTTAGAATCAGTGCATTGGTTCCAAGGCAGAAGAGCAGTAAGGGCTAGGCAATGGGGGGTTAAGTGACTTGTCAAAGATCATACATCCAGGAAATGGCTGAGGTCATATTTGAACCCAAGACCTCCTGTTTCCAGAGCAGGCTATTTTTAGAAAAACATGGAAAGACCTAAAGTTATGAAGAGTGAAATGAGAGAACATTAGATACAGCAACCAGAATCTTGCTTGAAGAATGACTTCGCCTCCAGAAAAAGAACTGATAGAAGCATGCAAGCTGTAGTTTTCTATGTTGGTTTGTCATTTTATCAAATGATGCCTTCTCTAGTGCAGGAGAGAGGGAAGAAGGGAGATACCTGGGAATTTTAATGTAATGAACAAATTAATTAAAAATTGACAAATAAAAGCTCCTGAAAGCTAGGGAGGCAGAGAGAATTGGATGGGACCTTTGTGGTTACTTAGTCCAACTCCCTCAGAGAGATCAAATAGGCTAAGAGACTCCTTCCACAGGTGGGAAATGGACTTGGAACCCAGAGCTCTCCGAATTCCAAATCTAGTTCTTTCTTCACACATGGCACCACCCAGGCTCTAGGTTAGAAACCTGGAGACCCACCCAGCCAGCTTCTTCCAGGGAAATTGCCCCACCCAACTCCTTTCAATTTCTGTGGTTCAGGAGCATCCCCCTCGATGCTCCCTGAGGGGCTGGGTGCCCTCCTGGCCTGTGGTCACACCCTGCCCATAATCCCTCTGGTAATTCAGGTTCTTTCTCCTGTGGTTGATATATATGGAAGAACTCTTTGAGTCACCCTGGCACCCAAGCTGGGAACCTGACAGGGCATCCTTGTGACACCACGAAGGAATTATGAAACCTGTCAGAGGGTGGGAATGTCAGAGGAGCCCTGTTTTATAGGGGTGGGAGCCTTCCTCATCCCACCACTCACTGTGAGCTCTATGGGTTCCCCTTCAGTCTCCTTGATGCTCTCTCCCTGCCTTTTGTTCCCTGGCCCATCCTCGTAGAGGCAGGGATAGCACCCGTCCCTTTCCACCAGCCTCTCATCCGCCATATTGAATCAGTGGCCGTGCCTTGTTGACTCTACTTTTCCCAACATTTCCCACATCCATCCCCTTGTCTCCACTCATAGTCGGGTCCCTCCGATCCTTGCCCCTGAACTATTACAATAGCTTTCTCTGCATTTGACCTCTCTCCTCCCCAGTACATTTGGGTTTGGGATCTAGAATGGACGCCCGCCATTCTTCCCAAGACCATCTTCTTTGTTTTGCAGCTGAGGCCACTGAGGGAGGCACACAGAGTCCGGCCAGCAGAAGGAGGAGAGCCGGGATTTATGCCCAAGTCCTTAAATTCCCAAAGCCAAGATTTGTTCTGCGGTCTGATACTGTCTTAGGCAGCATCCAAACGGGTATTCCTAAATCCCAAATTGGACTCTCCCGCCAGAAGCTCTAATGAGTCTCTCTTGTCTGGGATAAAAGACAAACTTCTCCGCTTGGCGGTCAAATCTGTTTCCTACCTTGCTGCGTGCCACACGGACGCCAGGGCCCACTCAATGAATGCATCTTGCCCGCAGCCCTGCTGCTGCCCACATAGACCTCTCCCTGTCCCACCCAGACCTTCCACCTCTTCCTCTGAGGGCAGTGATCAAGCCCAGATTCCCATTGCTCCTGGAAAAGGCAGCTCACCTTTGCCCTTTTGACTCCATGCCAATGACTTCTCAGACCAAAACTCCCCTCCGTGGCCAACACTCCTCAATGGGAAACAGTCCCCCCTCCTCCTCCCATTAGAATGTAAGTTGGCTCAGTGGATAGAGTTAGGCTTGGAGACAAGAGGTCTTGGGTTCAAATCTGACCTCAGATACTTCCCAGCTGGGTGACCCTGGGCAAGTCACTTGACCCCCATTGCCTAACCCTTACCACTCTTCTGCCTTGGAACCCATATGTAGTATGGCTTCTAAGACGTAAAGATTTAAAAAAGGGTTCTGGGATGGGGCAGCTAGATGGTATTTCCAACTGTGTGACCCTGGGCAGGTCACTTAATCCCCCTGCCTACCCCTTACTGCTCTTCTGCCTTGAAACCCATAACTTGTATCATGCTAAGACAGAAGGTAAAGGTTTAAAAAAAAGGGTAAGAATTGCCACATTTTCACAAGAAAAAAGTTTCCCCAGAATCCAGGGTCATCCTGATTAATCAATGCTAATGAATGGAGTGGGAGTACTTCAAGACTGCTCAAGCAACACCTTTGCCCCAAGCCTTTCCTGATTCCCCTCCCCAAGGCCCTCCTCTCCCCAACTTTTTTTAAAGATCTCATATTCATTCCCCAAAGGCTTCAAGTAGAGCTTAAGAAGCTCCCCAAACCTTCTGGGCTCTTTGTGAACTGATTTGCCTGAATGTTCTGTCCCTAAATAGACTGGCAGCTCCTCGAGGTCAGGGTGTGCTTCTCTTTTGTCCTCTTATCCCCAGAAGACACATAGTAGGGACTTCAAAAATCCTTGTTAATGGCCTGAATGATTGAGGTTTGGACCTAAGGAACGCTGCAGCACCCACGTCTTAGCAGAAGCCCCCAGCCTACATCTCTTAGGATGGTGGGAGACCCAGGACTAGTCATTGTTCGCTGGGTGCAATCATGTCCGACTCTGTGGCCCCCCGGGGGTTCTATTTTTTAATTATTTTTATTTTAAGGTATTTTTCTGTGATTCCATGATTCGAGTTGTCTCTCTCGTCTTCCCCCACCCCTCCCGGAGCTGACCAGCAGTTCCCCCCGGGTTTTACAAGGGTTATCCCTCGATGCCCATCTCCCTAGGATTCATTTTTGTAATGGAGTCGTCTTTTGAAGCCAAACCAAACCATTTGGGGTTTTCTTGGAAAAGACACTGGATGGTTTTGCCATTTCCTTCTCCAGGCAGGGGCCTCAAAGACGGCCTCCCCCAAGGGCTCCCCATGAAACCTCTACCTCCCCCTGGGGTGGGGAGAAGCTCATCATGAGTAGAAGACAAGATCACCTTGTCCTAGAAGCAATTCTGTGGATCATTTCCCAGGCAGAAAGGCAGAAAGGGCTAGGCAGTGGGGGGGAAGTGACTTGCCCAGGGACACACAGCTAGGAAGGGTCTGAGGTCACATTGGAACCCAGGACCTCCCATTTCTGGGTGGAGCTCTCAAGTCACTGGGCCACCCAGCTGCCCCTCCCATTTGTTTCTTAGGTGCACCTGCCAGGCGAACTCAAATTGATGTCCTTTTCTTTCAACCATGGGACGGCTTCAGTGACCGAAGGGGGGTATTTACATAGGTGGGCACGGTCCAGAGTCCCTGATCTCTTCCAGTCCTCCTCTTGGAAATGAGGAGCCTGAGGGTCAAAGAGGTGCCCAAGACCATGCGGTAGGTCCATGCCCTGGAACCAGACGGAAAGGACCCTCCCCCACGCCATCCTGCTCATGGCAAAGAAAAGCCGTCTCCCGTCCTTCCTGGCGTCCCGGAGAAGGCTGGCCCGTCTGCTCCAGCTCCGGGGCACCCCAGCTGTCCCCCCAAGCAAGCGTGGGGCCCCCTGGAAGCTTCCCTGCTCCCAGCTCTGAAGGAAGAGTGAGGGGGCCATTGTTTTGCCAGCTGCCCGTTTGGCAGCGCGCCCCCTCCTGCAGCTGGTTTCCAGTGCAGCGAGCCCTGCCACAGCTGCGTGCCCTCCTCCCAGGGCGTCCCGGGGCCGCTCTCCTGCGCACGGACAAGCCCCCACAGCGCCGGGCGGAACGCGGAGCAGCTTCTCAGGAACGCCCAGCCCCCGCCTCCCCGCCGTGCCCTCTCCAGGAAGTCCCCGGGGCCCGCGGCGGCCATTGTTCTGGGCACGCCGGGCCGCCCCGAGGCAGAGGTGGCGGGGCGTGGGAAGGCGGGCGCCGCTCCTGCCTGCTACGCACGCAAGCACGCGGGCGCTCCCGACGCCCAGGGCAGGGGGCGCCCAGAAGGGGCTTCCGCGCTCGTCTGGCCCGTCGCTCCTTTGACAGGCCGGGCGGGGAGGGCCTGAGAGCGCGACGTGCCCCCAGAGGCGGAGGCGGCGCGAGGGAAAGCCAGGAGGCTGAGCCCGGGTCCTCTGGCCCCGAGGGCCGGGCGGACTCCGAGGCGCAGACGCCAGCCAAGGAGGGACCTCTCTGCCGAATGAGGTGCTTCAGAAAGGCTCGGCCCGCGAGTAGGACCCTGGCACGCTGGGCTGAGAGAGGCAGCCTTGTTTAGTGGGGAGGAGCACTGCCCCTCTCTGCCAGGAACTGCCCTTTGGAGGCGTCGGTCATCTAACCAATAAGAATTATCTGAGTGCCAGGGCAGGGAGGGACGCAAGAAGACTCATCTCTACGAGTTCAAATCCGACCTGAGACGCTTAGCAGCTGTGTGACCCTGGACAAGTCACTTAAACCCTGCTTGCCTCAGTTTCCTCATCTGTAAAATGAGCTAGAGAAGGAAATAGCCAACCACTACAGTGTCTCTGCCCCCCTCCCCAAATTATATATGTACATATAATCAGAAAGAGTCAGATATGACTGAAAAAAATTGTGCTAGGGGTTAGGGATACAAAGACAAAACATGGCATAATCCCTGTCCTTTAAGAGCTTGATTCCTAATGGTGGAAAATGACATGTATACAGACACTTCCTAGCTGTGTGACCCTGGACAAGTCACTTAACCCCAATTACCTAGCCCTTGCCACTCTTCTGTCTTAGAACTGATACTAAGGGGCAGCTGGCTATGGATAAAGAGCCAGGCCTAGAGATGGGAGGTCCTGGGTTCAAATGTGGCCTCAGACATTTCCTAGCTGAGTGACCTTGGACAAGTCACTTAATCTCAATTTCCTGGCTCTTGCCAGTCTTCTATCTTAGAATTGATACTAAGGGGCAGCCAGGTGGCTCAGTGGATAGAAAAACAGGTCTAAAGATGGGAAGTCCTGGGTTCAAATCACATTTTCTAATTGTGTGACCCTGGACAAATCACTTAACCTTCATTACCTAGCCCTTACTACTCTTCTGCCTTGGATCAATACTTAATATTGATTATAAGACAGAAAGTAAGTTTATTTTTTTCCAAGTAATAGGATATTACATTTATTGTATATGTATCCCAAGCATCAACCCATTTGTCTAGCACACAGTAGGTGTTTAATTATCTAATAACTAACTGGCTAGATGATCTCTAAAGTTCCTTTCTGCTCTAAAGCTATGATCTATTAGATTGGAACAAATTAGGGATTAGGGAATGCTTCCGTCTTTGTTTGTGATCCCCAACTCCAACCCAGTGCCTGGCACATAGTAAGTGCTTAACAAACTGACTGATAGATATAGATATAGATATAGATATAGATATAGATATAGATATAGATATAGATATAGATATAGATATAGGGATAGGGATAGGGATAGGGATAGGGATATAGGGATGGATGGATAGACAGAGATAGATAGACAGACAGATAGATAGACAGACAGACAGATGGATGGATAGACAGATAGACAGACAGACAGACAGATAGATAGATAGATAGATAGATAGATAGATAGATAGATAGATAGATAGATAGATAGATAGATAGATGGATGGATAGACAGACAGATGGACGGACGGAAGGACAGACAGACAGATAGATGGATAGACATAGATAGGTAGATAGACAGATAAATAGACAGACAGATAGACAGATAGATGGATAGACAGACAGACAGACAGACAGATAGATAGATGGATAGGTAGATAGATAGGTAGATAGATGGATAGATAGATATACATAAAGAGTCAGGCAGACAGAGACAGAAAAAGAGAGACAGAGAGAGACAAAGAGAGAGATACAGAGACTGAGAGGAAGAGAGAGAGAGAGAGAGATGGGGGAAAGGAGAGGAGACAGACAGAGGGAGGGAGGGAGAGAGAAAAAGACAGAGAAAGAGACAGAGGGAGGGAGAGAGACAGACAGAAAGACAAACAGAGACACAGAGACAGAGACAGAGACAGACAGAGAGACAGACAGAAAGACAGACAGAGACACACAAAGAGAGACAGAGAGAGACAGACAGACAGACAGACAGAGACAGAGAGACAGAGACAGACAGACAGACAGACAGAGAGAGAGAGAGCACTTGGCAGGCCTGCCCAATAGTAGATGATTCATGAGTATTTGTTAGTTCTTGAAGTTTCTGTGGTGGATTTAGGTCTGGGTCTCCTCCTCGGCCCTGAAGAGACAACACTCCACAAAGGAGGCCCCACAGAGAGCACCACCAAAGACAAGATGGTTCTTGTTGACTTGGGTTTGGTGGCATAGGCAGAGTCTGAGGAGATGGAGCCCGGCCATTCGGCCACCATTTGGCTGAATTATTAGCAGCCTGAACACAGGCTCCTGAAGTACCCAGACACTGGCCAGACAAGGAGGTGGCCTACCCTTGGGGAGGGTCCAGGGCTGGCCTGGCAAGAAGTGAGTCAAAGGGCCTTGACCAAGTTCAGGGCAAGTCTGCTGGCCCAACCATTGATGGAGGGAAGAAGATTGAGAAAGAGGAGAAAATAAATCACAGTGATAAATCCTTTCCAATGGGTTATTTTTCATTTCTTGGTCTCAATATTCCAGTTTTAATTGATTTTTAAAAAACCTTTAGCTTCTGTCTTAGAATCAATTCTAAGTATCAGTCCTAAGGCAGAAGAGTGGTAAGGGCTAGGCAATGGGGGTTAAGTGACTTGCCCAGGGTCACCCAGCTAGCATTAGGAGCTGAATTTGTATTCATGTCTTCTGGTCTCCCTGTCCATTATTAAATCTACTAGATATAATGTGGCAGATAAGAAAAAAAGGGAATAGGCAGGCATTCCTTCCCCCGACCCCCCATTTTGCAGATAAGAACACTGAGACACAGAGAGGCCAAGAAATAGTCCAGGACCAGCCATGCAGCTTGTTAGCTTCCTAGGTGGGCTCCCTGAGTCCGAGCCCAGCACTTTGGCCACTAGCGGCTCAGGATTCAAACCCAGCTCTCTCAGACTCCAACGTCAGCTCCCTATATTGTGCCAGCGGCAGGAGGCCAGCAGGCCCCCAGTTCGTGGTTCTGCCTGCAGGTTATAGTCTAGTAGACAGATAACAGATAATAACAATACAGCCATCGTTATCCCCATTTCCCAGATGGGAACATCTTCCCTTGCCCCATCTTCCTCCTCTGCGGCCAGGGCTCTCTCCACCCTCCCGCAGGGAGCTTACAGTCTCCGGTGTCTCTGGGGCTCTCTGGGGTGGCCATTCCCCCCGTGCCTGGGACAGGAGGCGGAGGCGAAGGCGGCAGGCACAAGGTGGGGGACCGCCTTCTAAGCATGCTCCTGCCTGAGCGCCGGAGGGGGGTGACTGGAAAGGGAGGTTCCCCCTCCCCCCCCCCCCCCCGGCTCCCCAGGTGTTACCCCCAACCCAGAGGCTCTGGTGCCGGCCGAGAGCCTCCCTGGGAGCCCCCGAGTGGCGGGTTGGGGTGCGGGGGGCGCGGGGGGTCGAGATGCGGTCTCCTAGCAGCATACACACACGCGCAGCCTCAGGAGCCTGCAGGGACCTCTTCCAACGGAGCTTTGCGTCCCCCCCCCCCCCCCCCCCCCCGCGAGTGTGAGAAGCCGCGGATGCCTGCCCTGCCTTCTCCCTCCCTCCCCTGCGCTCAAGCTGTCACCCACTTCCCTCCTCGCCCCTGCCCTGCCCTACCCAGCCCTGCTTAGGAGGGAAAACCTGAGGCTCGCCGCCTGCTGACCTGGAACGAGGCACGCCAAGCCCCTGCGCGGATTAAAAGACGTTTAACGGCTCTTTCAGCTCTCTCTGAGACCCACTAGAGCTGCAAGTGGCTCCCCACCCCCTTGCCTCAGTTTCCCTCTCTGTAAAATGAAGGTTAGGACCTCACTTAAGCTCGTCTAGTCCAGTCCCCCATTTTACAGATGAGAACGGTGAAAAAGAGACTTGCCCAAGATCCCAGAGTGCCTGTGGATTTAGACCTCTCCCACCCCTGCACCTGGCAGAATCAGTCATTAAGGCCTTATGAATCACCTCTATTTGGAGGCAGCCAGGTAGAGCCAGACCTGGAGACGGGAGGTCCTGGGTTCAAATGTGGCCTCAGACACTTCCTAGCTGTGTGACCCTGGACAAGTCACTTCACCTCCATTGCCTAGCCCTTACCACTCTTCTGCCCTGGAGACAACATTCTGTATTGCTTCTAAAACAGAAGGGGAGGGTTTCTTCACTGTTGGGGGTGCAAAAAGAGCCACAAGACACTCCGTGCCCTCAGAGTCCCCAATCTAATTAGAGAGGCAACATGCACAAACCCGGAGAAATAGGAAATCATTCAAAGGAGGAAGGCCCTGGAATGGAGAGGGATGACCAAGGAATGGACGTTGGGCTCCAATTGAAGTGCCAGGAAAATCTCTCAGGAAGCCCTTCCCAAGAAGAAATCTTGAGGCAAGGGGCAGGCGCAGGACAGCAGCCAGATACTCAAACATACATTGGACTATCCAGTTGGGAAAAGTGTGCACGTGCGTGTGCGTGTGCGTGTGCGTGTGCACGTGTGTATCTGGGTGCTCGGGGGCTGTGCAGACATGGACTGTTTTGTTGGGATAGCAGTGAAAGGGAGGGACAGACAATCCCTACCCTGGGTTGTCCCTATTCAGAGAGAGAACTTGGGCCAATGGAAAAATCCCTGGACATGAAGAGCCTCGAATGAAAATCCTCTGATCTCGATTGATGGTTCTGCCTTTGTTTCTAATGAGTTGTACTGATGCATTATGGTCATTTCTGGAAACAATATCCCTTTACCTCCCCGTGTGGCATGTCAGCTCCCTGAGGACAGACTGTGTCACTTTTGTCTTTGAATCCCCAGCGCCTAACTCCCTGGCTGGCGTGGTGCTTACTTGCAGACAGACTGCAAAGAAAATCAATTCATCTGCAACACTTATCCCTAGGCACCATGCCCAGTGAAGTCTGGAGTCAACACCTTGGAGAATCCCTTAGGAATAGATAGCATGCTCATTTTTATCCTTGTAACTATCCAGGGAGGTAAGTACTATTGTTATCCCCATTTTAGATGGGAATATATATTTTATATGTGGAAACTGAGGCATACAGAAGTTAAATGACTGGCCCAGGGTCACACAACTAGGAAGTGTCTAAGGATGGACTTCCTGACTCCAGGTCTGATTGTCTATTCACTGAACTATGTAGCTGAAGTGTAACATATCTGCAAAGATTTTCCCAGGGGAAAGGAGTGTGCTGTCTAAGCAGTGACTTGCCTGGGATGAGTAATTGCAAGTCATGTCCAGAGTGAGAAGATAGACTCCAGAGTGACTATATAAGGTTACTTCGGGGGATGATTACCCTGTTTGTGTATACAACAGAGAGAATAAGGCAGATTGAGGAACTAGCTTACCTCAGTATACTGTCTAGTAAACAGTGATTGGAATGAATTAGTCTTGCTAACTGGGTGCTAAGCTCTGTTGTTTCTAGCTGCTTAACGACAGCTAGAATAACTCTTGTGACTTCTATGTGTGGTCATTCTTTCCAGTGATGGTGATCTGTGAGAAAATTGGTTCCAGTTTTATAGAAGAGATATTTTTCAGTAAATACTTATGTTTTGTTATTTGTGACCTTTGGTTTCTGTATTAGTGGAAATTTTCTACCTTTGGACTACATTCCCCAGAATTCCTTTTGTATCTCCCAGCATCCCTTTCCCTGTGTCCTCACATTTGTGGTTTTAGGTTTTAGATGGTTTATAACTTTCTGTGGCTCCTCCCTCTTTCCTCTTCTTTCTGTAGATCCAGGTCGAGTTGGCTAGGTTTTTATTTCAAGTTGTTATTAATAAATCTTAAAAATATAATACTTGAGTTATTGTATATTAATTTTAATTCTTGCAATTACCATTAAATATGAACACATTGGTTAGGGCTCAGGAACTATGCTTTTAGTGGCATAGAGAAACCGTCTTCAAGGAGACTAATTAAAAGTGGAGGGTTCTAAGACATCCAAGCAACCAACAGCCATATGCAAAAAGACTCTAGATTAATAATAATTAGAGAAATGCAAACGAAGACAACTCTGAGACGCCACTTCATAACCACCAGATATCAGAAAAGAAAAATGGCAAATGCTGAAGAGGTTATAGGAAAACAGACACTTTCAGGCACTATTGGTGGAGATGTAAACTGGAGGAGCCATTCTAGAAATCAATCTGGAACTAAGCCGCCAAGTCTACTCAACTGCATATGACCTTTGACCCAGTGATATGACTGCCTCCATACCACAGTGAGATCAAAGAAGGAGGGGAAGGACTGATTTGCGCAATTTCTAGCAGCTCTTTTTTGTGGTTAGAGTCAGATTGAGAAGGAAAGATGGCTGACCTGGGTCCTTTGTCCAAATGGAGATTTGGGGAAGAACTCACCAGGGAAAAGAGGGTAGAGAGATGTCCCAGGGTGAGAAGGCAGATGAGGCACTGTAGTGAGTTCCAAAGAGTCTAAAGCAAAATCAGGAGAGGAATGAAGGTGATAGGTTGATCTGGTGTAAAACTGAATCAGACTGAATCATTCTGAAGTAAGGAGGAAACAGAAGCAAAACTCTCTCTCTCTCTGTCTCTCTCTCTGTCTCTGTCTCTCTCTCTGTCTGTCTCTCTGTCTCTCTGTCTCTCTTTCTGTCTATCCCTCTCTGTCTGTCTCTCTGTCTCTCTCTATCTTGGTCTCTGTCTCTTTCTCTATCTCTCTGTCTCTCTCTTTATCTCTCTGTCTATCTGTCTCTCTCCTTCTCCCTCCCTCCCTTCCTCTCTCTCTCTCTCTCTCTCTCTCTCTCTCTCTCTCTCTCTCTCTCTCTCTCTCTCTCTGTCTCTTTCTCTCTCTCTGTCTCTCTTTCTCTTTCTGTCTCTGTCTCTGTCTTTGTCTCTCTCTGTGTCTCTCTGTGTCTCTGTCTCTCTCTGTCTCTCTCTCTTTCTCTCTCTGTCTCTCTCTGTCTTTGTCTCTGTTTCTCTCATAAAACAATTTAACAAGAGAAGCCAAAGCTCTACTATCATCACCCCTTTAGGTTTTGCAAGGGAGACCTGAAGAGAAGAGAAAAGAGGGCACCAGAATAGCTTTGGAGCACTGGAGTTCTGGCCCACTTCTTAACAGCTATCAGAACTGCCTCTTTGAGACTCACTTTCTTCATCTGTCAAATGGGCAGCCCTGAGAGCGGAGAACGTTTCCTAAGGGATTCACATGGGTGAAGAAGCCTGGAGAGAATGCCACGAGAGGACCAGTGAAGCACCGATGCTCGGGGAATCAAAGATGGGTATTTGAAGCAATTTCTTAAGGGGGAGGATCCCCCTTAAGTGTGCTGGGTCCCCAGAGGCCAGAACTGGCAGTTAAGGGGGAAAGTTGTCAGGAAACTAATTTAGATCAGAGTAAGGGAAAAAAAATCTAACAAATCAAGCTCTGCAAAAGCAGAAGGGGCTGCCCAGGGAGGTGCTGGGAAAAGTTCCCCTCCATCATGGGAAGTCTTCTTCCAGAGGCTGGATAGGATGGAGAAGATGGCCCTCTCGGAATGAGTTAGATTAGATGCCCACTGAGGTTCCTTCCAGTTCTGAGATTTCAGAGTTTCTGGGAATCTTCCCACTCACTGAACCTTGGTTTTCTCATCTGTAAAATAAGGGTAACAATTTATGCTGGACTCTATCTAGCAAATAGTTGTGGATTTGGAATCAGGAAGACCTGAGTTCAAATCCTGCCTCTGAATCTTACTAGCTATGTGACCATGGGGAGTGGAAACAGCCCTGGCTCTGGAGCCAGAGAACTTGTTTTCAAATCCCACCTCTGACACTACCTGGATGACTTTGGACAAGTCAATCTTCCTGGGCCTCAGTTTCCTCATTTATGAAATGAAGGGGTTGAACTAGATGGCCTCTGAGGCTCCTTCCAGCTCTATGCTCCGATCCCTAAATGGTTTTTTCTTGCCTTATTTTCCTAATTTTTTAAAAACCCTTACCTTCTGTCTTGGAATCAGTACTGTATATTGGTTCCAAGGCAGCAGAGAGGTAAGGGCTAGGCAATGGGGGTTAAGTGACTTGCCCAGGGTCACACAGCTAAGAAGTGCCACCTAGCGGCTCCCCAGAAATGGTTTAAAAGAAAAAAACGGACCTTAGAATCTTCTTATCCAAATGGTGTGTTGGTTCCAAAGCACCTCTTTTCTGGGGTAGGTGAAGGCTCGGCTTCACCTAATGACGTGCCCAGGGTCACACAGCTGGGAATATTATCCCCATTTTACAGTTGAAGTAACTGAGGAAGGTTGAGGTTGTGTTTTGCCCCAGTAAGTGTCTGGGGTCTTCCTGACTTGCGGCCCACAGCTCTACCCACTGTACCACCTCAGTCTGGCTCCAGCATTCTTCCTTTCTGCCCAGCCATGTTTCCTGTCCTCACACCAGTTCTTGTAACTTCTCGTCGCTTCTGTGTTCGTGTCTCTTCACTCCGCTAAGCCCTGGTTCAGAACCTGGCCCCGGCATGGCGCCCTCCTTGCTGGCTGGACGATGGACCAAAGAGCCTGGCCGGTCCGTGCTGTCTGCTGCTTGCAGAGAGTCTGCCCGGGCCGAGCACTTGCGAGCCTCCAGACGTGCCCCAGTGGCCTTCAGAAGCTCCCGAGCCTTCATCCTCTGGCTGCAGGGAGGGAGAGGGCATGGAAGAAGAGCTTATCATGGACTTATTCATACCCTGCCCATGTGAGCACAGGGCTGGAGGGAGGAGTGGGGGAGTGATGTAGTGGAAAGGGCACAGTATTCAGAGGGAAAGAAAATCCCAGACTAAGAGACCTGGGGCCAGTCACTTCCCTGCCTCCCTGGGCCTCAGTTTCCCCACCTGTAATAGGAGAGAGTAGGGCTAAGATGCCCTCTGAGGTCCCTGCCAGCTTTATGCTTCTGAACCTGTGAGCTGTGAGGGAAGGACAAAGGACCAACACATCTAGCTGTTGGCTGTCCATCAGTGGGACTGGATTTCCCAATCAGTATCCAGCACAGCATCCCTCAGAGGAGCTGAGTCAGGAGTCTTGGATTCAAATCCCAGCTCCGCCATTTTCTGGCAGTGCAACCATACAAGGGGATGATCCCCTGGATCTAGAGACAGAAGGGAGCTTCATCAATCACCCAGCCCAATTGCTTTCTTTTTATAGGCTGGAAAGTGGAGACTCAACATCACCCAGAGACAGGATTTGAACTCAAACTCTTGGATGTCAGAATCAATATGCTTCCTTCTTTTTTTAATTTAATTTAATTTAATTTAATTTTTTTAAACCCTTACCTTCCATCTTGGAATCAATACTGTGTATTGGTTCCAAGGCAGAACAGTGGTCAGGGCTAGGCAAGAGGGTTACGTGGCTTTCCCAAGGTTACACACCTGGGAAGTATCTGAGGCCAGATTTGAATGCAGGACTTCCCATCCCTAGGCCTAGCTCTCCATCCACTGAGCTACCCAGCTGACCCCTCTTCTTTCTTTTTTTAAATCCGGATTTGAACCCAGATCCTCCAATCTCCAGATCTGGCTCTCTATGTGCCATCTAGCTATCCTCACCAAACATTTTTTTTTATAACCCTCACCTTCCATCCTAGCATCAATATTATGCATTGGTTCCAAGGCAAAAGATTAATGGGGTTAAGTGACCAGCCCAAAGTCACACAGCTAGGAAGTGCTCGAGGCCAGATTTGAACACAAGACCTCCTGTCTCCAGACCTGGCTCTCTATCCACTGAGCCACCTAAGTGCCCCAGGGCAGTACACCTCCCACTGTACCACATTTCCATGCTCTGATCTTTGGATCCTCTGATGTCGCACCTATTTCTCTTTCTACCCATCCTTCCCTCCTTCCTATCTACAGAGCAGGTACTTGATTTCTCTGAGCCTCAGTATCCCGGTCTGTAAAATGGGGGCAGGAGGCAATCGGGTGACCTCCCACGTCCATTCCAACTCTACCTCTATGGAGCTGGGACCGGAGCTGGGAGAGCCTCGGCAAGTGGCCTCCCTCTTCCTGGCCTCAGCATCCTCGTCTGTGAAATGAGGGGGTTGAGCTTTGAGATCTCAGCTCCTCCTCAGGGCCTCCAGATTTCGGGTGAGCAAAGATAGTCTCCTCCTGGCTTGGAGCCCCCTCTGGCCCTGGCCAGGCAGGGATAAGTCAACTGATTGGAGGCCAGAGACGTCCAGGAGGCAGCAGGTCTTTCCTGGGACTCTGAGCCCGCAGGGAAGGTGCGGGGCTGAAGGAGGGTGAGGCCGGGCTGCCCAGGGCAGGAGGTGGGAGGCCACATCTGCCAGGTCTAGAAGAGCCCGGGAGCAGGAACGGAAAACCCCCCTAATGACAGCCAGCGACAGCCAAAACCACTTCTGTACTTTGGACATGTCGGCATTAATTAGCCAATTAGTCCTCGGAGTCCCTGGAAAGGGCTGGCCAGCTGGCCCTGGGTCCTCGGGGCTGGGGGGGAGGGGGGCAGAGGGATGGAGGGGATGGAGGGCATGCAGCGGGGGCCGGAGGTCGGGTGTCCTCAGGGAAAGTTCAGGCTGCTCGGGTACTCCGGCCAAATCCAGAGCTGGCATGCCTGCCCTTGTTTCCACCGAGATCCAGCAGCCGCACACACTGGGGCCAGACTTCAAGCCTGAGAGCCCAGCGTGCCTGCTCCCCCAGGTTGTTGTTCTGACACTGGCCTCTCCTGATGCCCTGGCCCAGGCACCAGAGCCTTCCCTGAACCCGGATGCCAGGACGCCAAGGCAAGGAGGGCTTAAGGGAAGGGCATCCATGGTGGGAGAGAACAAGGAACTGCTTTCGGCTTTGGGCAGCCGCTCTGCACTGTCTAGTTCTAAAATCTGTTCTTTTTTTAACCCTTTACCTTCATTCCTAGAATCAGTACTAGGGGGGCAGCTGGGTGGCTCAATGGATAGAGAGCCAGTTCTGGGTTTAAATCTGGCCTCAGATACTTCCTACTGTGTGACCCTGGGCAAGTCACTTCACCCTCATTGCCTAGTCCTTACTGTTCTTCTGCCTGGGAACTAATATTTGGTCTTGATTCCAAGACAAGTGAATTTAAAAAAAAAAAGAAAGAAAAGAAAAAATGGGGAAGGAAGCAGAGAGCAGATCTCATTCAACTTCTGACGGTCTCTCCTCAGCCTTGTTTCTGCCCCTAATTCTCTTCCCATGTATAGATAGCATCAAAGTGACTTGCTGAGTGACTGCTGTTGTTGAGTCATTTCAGTCGTGTCCAAGTCTTCGTGCCCCCATTTGGGGTTTTCTTGGCAAAGACACTGGAGTAGCTTGCCATTTTCTTCTCCAGTTCATTCGACAGAGGAGGAAACTGAGGCAAATATGGTGAAGTGACTTGCCCAGGGTGACGCAGCCAGTAAGTTTCTGAGACTGGATTTGAATTCAAGAAGAGGAGTCTTCCTAACTCCAGGACCAGCACTCTATCTGCCATGCCACCATTCACCTAACCTTGGACAGACAACTGAATGAATGAATGAATGAATGAATGAATGAATGAATGAATGACTAAGGATTTATGTTGTGATTACTATGTACAAAGCATTTTGAGGTAGGCTATCAGTTTGAACCTAGAAAGAACCTTCGGGTTGGGCAAGTCCTCATTTTAAAGAGGAGGACTCTAAGAAGGCATTTGGGTATTTGCCCAACTCAATTCAACATGCTTTTATTAAGTATTACTTAATTAGGGATCAGTTCAATGGCTCAATGGATATAGAGCCAGGCCTGGAAATGGAATGTTCAAATGTAACCTCAGACAAACCTAGCTGTGTGACCCTGGACAAGTCACTTCATTTCATTTGCCTAGCCCTTCCCATTCTTCTGCACTCTTTTGCCTTGGAATTAATATTTAGTATCAATCCTAACGTACAAGATAAGAGGGATTTTTTAAAGTGCCTACTATGTGCAAGGATCTGTTGATACAAAGACAACCCCCTCCCCAAAGGCTCCACTCCTCAGGGAACTTACATCCAAATGGAGGGAGGGGTATAGATATGCCAAATCCACAGAGAGAGAACCTTACAACTGGGAGGATCAGGAAGTGCTTTCTGTAGGAAGTAGCACATGGGCTGTCTTTTTTTTTTTTTTTTATTAATTTAGAATATTTTTCCATGGTTACATGATTCATGTTCTTTCTCTCCTCCTGTAGCCAATGCACAATTCCACTGGGTTTTACATGTGTCATTGACCAAGACCCATTTCCATATTATTGATATTTGCACTAGGGTGATCATTTTAGAGTCTTCATCCTCAATCATATCCCCATCAATCCATGTGATCAAGCAGTTGTTTTTCTTCTGTGTTTCTGCTCCCACAGTTCTTCCTCTGGATGTGGTTAGCATCTTTTTCATAAGTCCCTCAGAATTGTCCTGGGTCATTGCATTGCTGCCAGTAGAAAAGTCTGTTACATTCAATTGTGCCACAGTGTATCCATCTCTGTATACAATGTTTTCCTGGTTCTGCTTCTTTCACTCTGCATCAATTCCTGGAGGTTCTTCCAGTTCACATGGAATTCCTCCACTTTATTATTCCTTTGAGCACAATAACATTCCATCACCAACATATACCACAATTAGTTCAGCCATTCCTCAATCAAAGGGCATTCATGAGCTATGGCTTGAAGGAATCTAGGGATTCTTAAATAAGGAGCGAGGGAATTCCAGCCACAGGGGACAGCCTGTACCAATGCCAAAGGCAGAAGATGGGGTGCTGAGTTCAAGGAACAGAGAGAAGTCCAGTTTACTCAAGGTCACACAAGTGGCAAAATTGGAATTTGGACCCAATTCTTTCCTCTGACACCAAATCTTACCACTGATCCATTCTCTCTGCTATTTCTGAGGTCACCTAAAAAAATGTGATGTTTCTATAGAATTTTAAGATTTATAAAGTCACTTTGACTCATAATCCTTCTCCCATGTAGTTCTTCCCCTAGTCTCCACTTTGAAGTGGCTACCCATTATTCCCTTCCCCATCTTGACCCCTTGGCAGACTGGTTTAACTTAACCTTGTCCTTCTCTCTTGAGTCCCTTGTCCTTTGATCCCATCAACTATCTCGTCCTGCCAAGCCTCTGCCTGAGATCACTTAAGGTTTCTACTACCTTTCTGTCTACTCATGGCAGCTAGATAGTGTATAGACCAATGGTCCTGGAGTCCTAAAGACCTGAGTTCAAATTGAACCTTAGATAATTGCTAGCTGTGTGACTTTGAACCCCTGTCTGCCTCAGTTTCCTTCATTGTAAAATGGGGAACATAATAATCTACCTCCCAATATTATTGTAAGAGTCAAATGAGTTCGTGTAATATCTGACACATAGTAGGTGCTATATGAATATTATTATTATTATCATTTGCTACTGAATAAAGCTGGGGAAATCACAAAACCATGGTGAGTTCACCACAAGTTTGTGTTATGTAATCTCAACTGGGCCCCCTAGGTAGCAAGGTAATCCTTTTTATGACTCCCTAATCAACTCACCAGAGCAGCTTTTCCAAAAATCTTTCATCTCTTTGGAAGTCTCCCATAGGACACCCTCCCTCCACATTCTCAGCCAGGAATCTAACCTCATATTTTACAGAAAAAAATTGAGGTCACTCACAATGAGCTTCCTCTTCTCCCTTCTTCCTCCTCATCTCAGATCATTCCGATGACTGCCTTAGAAGGCAGCAGTGCCTTTGGGTGCTGTCTCTGACTTCCTGAGCAGCTGATTCTTCCCCTTGACAAAGCAAACCCCTCTTTCTGTCCAGATGAAGGCTCCCATTCCATCTTCTCCAACAGACGGTGACCCCCTCGACTATGTTCACACTCTCATTTATCATCAGTCTCACCCTATCTGCTGGCTGCTTCTCTACTGCCTAGAAACAGCCTCAAAAACCTCTCATTTGGGGCAGTTGGGTGGCTCAGTGGATTGAGAGCCAAGCCTAGAGACAGGAGGTCCTGGATTCAAATCTGTCCTCAAATACTTCCTAGCTGGGTGACCCTGGGCAAGTCACTTAACCCCTATTGCCTAGTCCTTCCAGTCTTCTGCTTTGGAACCAATACATAGTACTGATTCTAAGACACAAGGTAAGGGTTTCAAAAACAAAATTAAAAACCCTTCTCTCTTGATCTGTCCATTACCACTAGCTGTTATCCTAAATCTCCCCCTCACCCCACTTTGTGGCTACCCAAGAAGGCCAGCTCTATTCTATGCCTCCATTTCTTATCTCTAGAGTCTGACCTCCAGCCTCATCATTCTACTGAAACTACTCTCTGCTGTTGTCAATGATCTCTCGACTGATGAACCCAATGGCCTTTCCTCTCTCCTCTCTGCAGCCTTTGTCACCACGAAGCCTCCTCTTCTCCTTGGTGCTCTTGTCTCTCTAGGTTTCCATGACACCTCTCTCTCCCAGCTCTCCTCCTACCTGTCTGACTGATCCTTCGGTCATCCCCCTCATAACGGGTGTCTCCTCCCTCCCCCAGGGCTCCATCCTGGCCCCTCCTCTCTTCTCTCTCTATACTATTTCCCTTGGTGAGCTCATCAGCTCACATGGATTTCATTATCATTGCTATGCTGATGATTCCCAGATGTACTTATCCAGCCTTGATCTCTCTTCTAACCTCCAGCCTTCCATCTCCAACTGCCCATTGGCGTCTTGAACCTGATGTCCCATTGGCGTCTTGAACTCAACATGTTCAAAACTAAGCTCGTGATCTGCCCCAGCCCTGCACCCCAATCTCTCCTTTCTCCCCAGCTTTCTTATTACTCTTGAGGGCATCACCCTTCTCCCAGGCACCCAGGCTGGAAAGCTCAATGTTCACCATAACTCATCACTTTCTCTCACCAATCCATATTCCATCTGATGGAAGAAACTCGGGGAATTTATCCTGAAGAAAACTGAGGACAGCTACATTCACTTCTTCAATTGGCTATCCTATGGAAACGGGATTAGACTTTGCTCTGCTTGGCCCCAGAGGCCAGACCAAACCAGGAGCCATGGGGAGAAATATCCAGAAGGCAAAAATCCAGGCTGAGTGGCAGAAAGAATTTCCTAAGAATTTTTTTTGGGTGTCAATTAATCATGTCCGACTTTTTCTGACTCCATGTGGGGTTTTCTTAGCTGAGATATTGGAGTGGTTTGTCATTTCCTTCTCCCACTCATTTTATAGGTGAGGAACATGAGGCCAGCAGGGTGAAGTGACTTATCCAAGGTCACACAAGCCAGCTTTGAACTCAGGTCCTCCTGACTGCCTGGCCACCACTTTGTCTAGGGGAATGGGACAAAGGCAGGTCATGTCTGGTACAAAAAGCTCAACTTAGTCCAGCTGCCCCACAAAATAAGTTACCCCAAGATCAAAGGGACTGATTTTCTGGATGTCTTCAAGTCTTCTTTGTATCCCAAACATCTAATGTGGAATGGCACATAGTAGGTGCTTAATGAATGCATATTGAATTGAAGGTGCAGAAGGGCAGAGCCAGGCTACTCAGAGGTCCCTTAGGTAGGTGGAGAGCAGGCTGTGGTATTTGACCCAAAACATGGGACAAATGCAAAATAACCCAGAATGGTGGGAAGCAGAGCTTAGTGTCCTCCCTGGGCAGGGCACAGGGGCAGAAGAGGACAAAAGGCGACACAAAAGATAAATCAGGACCGTTCCCCCATGTCTTCTCATCAGGGCTTGGGCGGATGCTAATGTTGAGCCTTTTGTACCAGATGGGACCTGCCTTTGTCCCATTCCCCCTGAGAACTGGCTTCAAACTCTGGGCTTTGCCACCTGTGCCATCCCAGCCAAGTGACTTCCTGGCTCAGGGAGACTATTGGTTCTTCTGTAGAATGGGAATTGGGAGAGCTATGCTGTCCAAGCCTCTGGCTTGTCTTAGTTGATCTCCATGATGCACAATCGATACCCTGGTGCTTGCCTAGTGGTTGGGGAAGAGCAGAAGGAAGGAAGAGATTTTAGAACTGAAAAAAACACATTTTTTATGAATGTTTGACCTTTGGCACATCACCCAACCCCCACTGCTTCGCCCTCATCGCTCTTCCATCTTGGAATGGGGACTTTGAGTCTCAAACAGAGGGGAAGAGTTTAAAAAAAAGTTTAAGATTGTTACAAAAATGCTTAAAGATGGTTTAAATGTTTTCATGTAGTTGGAAAATGTTTAAGTAAAATATTTATTGAAGGAATGTTTACCTACAAGCCCTGGATGAGTGACTCCCCATTTGGGGGGCTCAAAGATAGCATGAGGGGGCTGGGCTGGTTTCCTCCTGAAATCCCTCCTAAATGGAGGACCTTCTCCGCTGACTCTCCCGTTGAGCTCCCTTCCGTCTTTCCCCTTGGCTAGGGATCACCCCCCCCCCCAGTACAGGGTCCCCCCAGGCTCCCCAGGGAGCCTTTCCCTCCCCTCTCTCACCCCCTTTTTGGTGGAGACCACAGCATCCTGTCCAGGCCAGGCAAAGGATGCTGTCTATACTGGGAACAGAATGACTTCCTGTTCGAGATGCAGCCAGACATTTCAGCGGTTAGCTACTCCTGGCCTGGCTCAGCATCAGAAGACAGAGCCAGACAGCACGCAGCGAGCTCTACCCACACACCCCGGCACCGCAGATGCTAGCTTCAGCAGCCTGGCCTTAATCAGAGCCGCCTTGTCTCTGGGCTCTCGAGGAAGGACAGGACCAAACAGAAGGAAGAAGGGCTTGGGGGAAAGAGTCGGAGAAGCTGGGTTCGAATCTGGCCTTTGCTGTTTGCTCCATAGCTGTGTGGCCGCCGGGCCTCAGTTTCCTTGTCTGTAAATGAGATGATCTCCAAGAACCCTTTCAGCTTTGATTCTGTGATTCCAAGATTTAGAGCAGAGAGCAAGCCTTTTTTTTTTTTAAACCCTTATATTCTGTCTAAGAGAGAAGAAGGAGAGGGAGTAGGCCATAGGAAGTTAAGTGACTTGCCCAGGGTCACACAGCTAGGATGTGTCCAAAGACAGATTTGAACCCTGATTCCAGGCTTGGCACTCCATCCACTGGGCTACCCATCTGCCCTGAGCAGGGTTTCTTAACTTAAGGCCTGTGACTTCACATTGGTTTTTCTTTTTTATTCTTATTTTGGGGACAGCTGGGTGGCTCAGTGGATTGAGAGCCAGGCCTAGATGTGGGAGGTCCTGGGTTCAAATCTGACCTCAGACACTTCTTAGCTGTCACTTCACCCTTCATTGCCTGGCCCTCCCACTCTTCTGCCGTGGAACCGATATGTAATATTGATTCTAAGGTAGATAGTAAGGGTTTTAAAAACAAATTATTATTTTGACAACTGTATTTTGATTTTGGCCACTAGGAGACACAGTAGAGAGAGCGTCAGACCTGGAGTCAGGAAGATCCAAGTTTAAATCCGGCCTCAGACACGTACTTGTGGGATGAAAATATTTACTAGCTGGGTGACCCTGGGTAAGTCACTTAGCCCAGTTTGCCTCCGTTTCCTCACCTGTAAAATGAGCTAGAGAAAGAAATGGCAAATCACTCCAGGATTTTTTCCCCAGAAAACCCCAAAGCCCCGAGTGGAAGCCAGTTCTCAAGAGGAATGGGACAAAGGCAGGGCTCACCCCAAGAAGCCCTGATGAGAAGCATCAAACATGAGTGAAACACGTGAATAGCAACAACATTTCAACTGAATTGGCTTCCTTTGTAATCTGTATTTTATTTTCTGAATTTAAAAGCAAGCTTCTGAAAAGGGGTCCGTAGACGTCACAAGCCCACCCAGGGGGTCCAGGACATAAACAAAAAAAAGATAAAAGAAACTGTGGCTTAGAGAGGACTTCCGAGATGCTTTCAGAAGGGATCAAGGCCTCAAGGGAGGAGAGACTTTGCTCAAAGTTGAAGAAGCAGAGACGGGAGCTCCAAGGGAGGTGCTCTTTCCCCCACGCAAAAGGCTGGCCCGAGGGCCAGATTGGCTGGAAGGGGCGACCAGGCGTCCCGCTTGAGAGGTCTCTCAATAACGCTTTCGGATTATGGCGGGAAAGTTCCTTAGAAGTCATCTCGTCCGACCCCTTCATTTGACAGATGAAGAAACAGAAGCTGAAGACGTGATTATAAGATAGAAGGATTATAAGACTGACCCCAAGATCATAGAACTGGAAAGGACCTTAAAAATGATCTAGTCCAACCGTCCCATTTTACAGATGGAAAAACTGAGGCACAGGGTTAATGGACTTGCCCAAGGACACAGGGGTAAGTCTCAGAACTCAACATGTCCAAAACGGAACTCATGATCTTCCCCACTTGGCCTGGCTCTCCAATCCTTCCTTTCTTTCTACCTTTCTAACTATCTCATTACCATTGTGGGCAAATGGAACCATAGAGTCATAAATCTCAGAACCTGAAAGACCCTTAGAGACCACAAAGTCCTTCTTTTATAGGCAGACAAAGGTTAAGTGTGCCATAGTAAGTGTCTGAGATACGAGTCAAATCAAAACCCAAGTCCATTAAGAAAGGAATCAAGATTTTTTTTTTAAGGTGACTCAGTGGATTGAAAGCCAGGTCTAGAGATGGGAGGTCCTGGGTTCAAATCTGGTCTCAAATACTTCCCAGCTGTGTGACCCTGGGCAAATCACTTAACCACCATTGCCTAGCCTTTATTGCTCTTCTGCCTAGGAACCAATTGGTTCCGAGACAGAAGACAGGGTTAAAAAAAAAAGAATAAGAAAGGGAATGAATAGGGGGCAGCTAGAGTGAGGCACCATTGAGTAGAGTACCAGGACTGGAGATGGGAGGTTCTGGGTTCAAATTTGACCTCAGATACTTCTTAACTGTGTGATCCTGGGCAAGTCATTTAACTCCTATTGCCTAGCCCTTACCTCTCTTCTGCCTGGGAACCAATACAGAGTATTAATGCTAAGACAGAAAGTAAAGGTTAAAAAAAAACAAAAACAAAAGAGTTTGTCTCATCTATTTAGTGCCATACCCATGGAACTTCCAAAAATTTTTTTTACTGATTTAGAAAAAACCATAACACAGTTCATTTGGAAGAACAAAAGATCAAGGATATCCAGGGAAATAATGAAAAAAAAAATACAAAGGAAGGGGGCCTTGCAGTCCCAGATCTCAAACTATACTGTAAAGCAGGTCATCAAAACAATTTGGTACTGGCTAAGAGACAGAAAGAAGGATCAGTGGAATAGTCTTGGGATAAGTGACCTCAGCAAGTGTAAAAAATAGACTCGAATACAGGACTACAATCCCCACGAGCCTTTGCTCCACTTCCCCAGAATGCCTTGTAATCTCACCTGGGCCAAGATGGAGAAGGTATTTAAGCTGATTCAAAGGCTTTTGAGGGGCTCTCTCTCTTGGCTCTTTTTGGACTTCCGTTTTGGAGCAGGCGCGTCTCTTGAGTGATGTGAGGTTATTTTGTCTAGGCCTCTGGTCTAGGCACATGTTTCTTACTTGTATATTCTGTAATCTTTAACCTTTAATAAACCTCTAAAAAATATAATACTTCTTGCAGAGAGAAACTAATTTCTACCTGCCTCAGATGCCTCAGTCTCCCATCTCCCCTAAATTTTAACTGTTACAGCAAGACAGTTTATGACAAACCCAGGGATCCCAGCTTTTGGGACAAAAATCCACTATTTCATAAAAACTGCTGGGAAAATTGGAGGACAGTGTGGGAAAGATTAGGTTTGGATCAACACCTCACACCCTACCCAAGATAAATTCAAAATGGGTGAATGACTTGAACATAAAGAAGGAAACCATAAGTAAATTAGGTGAACACAGAATAGTATACCTGTTAGACCTTTGGGAGGGGAAAGACTTCAAAACCAAGCAAGACTTAGAAAGAGTTACAAAATGCAAAATACATAATCTGGAATACATCAAATTAAAAAGCTTTTGTACAAATAAAACCAATGTAACCAAAATCAGAAGGGTAGCAACAAATTGGGAAACAATCTTCATAGAAACCTCTGACAAAGGTCTAATTACTCAAATTTACAAAGAACTAAATCAATTGTACAAAAAATCAAGCCATTCTCCAATTGAAAAATGGGCAAGGGACATGGATAGGCAGTTCTCAGATAAAGAAATCAAAACTATTAACAAGCACATGAAGAAGTGTTCTACATCTCTTATAATCAGAGAGATGCAAATCAAAACAACTCTGAGGTATCACCTCACACCTAGCAGATTGGCTAACATTACAGCAAAGGAAAGTAATGAATGCTGGAGGGGATGCGGCAAAGTAGGGACATTAATGCACTGTTGGTGGAGTTGTGACTTAATCCAACCATTCTGGAGGGCAATTTGGAACTATGCCCAAAGGGCAATAAAAGACTCTCTGCCCTTTGATCCAGCCATAGCACTGCTGGGTTTGTACCCCAAAGAGATAATAAGGAAAAAGACTTGTACAAGAATATTCATAGCAGCACTCTTTGTGGTGGCCAAAAATTGGGAAACGAGGGGATGCCCATCAATTGGGGAATGGCTGAACAAATTGTGGTGTATATTGGTGGTGGAATACTATTGTGCTCAAAGGAATAATAAAGTGGAGGAATTCCATGGAGACGGGAACAACCTCCAGGAAGTGATGCAGAGCGAGAGGAGCAGAACCAGGAGAACATTGTACACAGAGACTGATACACTGTGGTACAATTGAAGGTGATGGACTTCTCCATTAGTGGCAATGCAATGTCCCTGAACAATCTGCAGGAATCTAAAAAACACCATCCACAAGCAGAGGACAAACTGTGGAAGTAAAAACACCGATGAAAAGCAACTGCTTGACTACAGGGTTGGAGGGGATGTGACTGAGGAGAGACTCTAAATGAACACTCTAATGCAAATACCAACAACATGGAAATGGGTTCGAGTCAAGAACACATGTGAAACCCAGTAGAATTGTGCGTTGGCTATGGGAGAGGGAAAGGTGGTGGGAGGGGGGGCGGGGAGGAAAAGAAAATGATCTTTGTTTCCAGTGAATAATATTTGGAAATGACCAAATAAAATAATGTTTAAAATTTACAAAAAAAATTTTAAATTAAAAAAAAAAGACTCACTACAAATCATAAAAAAAAAGAGTTTGGGGGGCAGCTGGGTAGCTCAGTGGATTGAGAGCCAGGCCTAGAGATGGGAGGTCCTGGGTTCAAATCTGGCCTCAGACACTTCCCAGCTGTGTGACCCTGGGCAAGTCACTTGACCCCCATTGCCTAGCCCTTACCACTCTTCTGCCTTGGAGCCAATACACAGTATTGACTCCAAGACAGAAGGTAAGGGTTTTAAGAAAAAAAAAAAGAAAGTTTGTTAAGCATCTACTATGTGCACAGCACTTCACTTTGCTCTTATTATCCTCCTTTTACAGATGAGGAAACTGAGACAAACAGAGGTCAAGTGGCTTGTCCAGGGTTGCAGTTCTCAAGTGTATTAGGCTGGATGAAAACTCTGGCCCAGCATGCAATTGTTTGATTAGAATTTTGTACCCCAGAACTCCGTTTCCCAGAATCCCACTTTCGTCTTCACATTACATCCTTAGGAGATAAAGTTTCAGTAAGCTCACCATCTCCTCCCTCTTCTCCCGCAGTTGGGGGAAAAAACAAACAAACAAAAAAAACCCTTCTCTTTACTCAGGCTTTACTTTTGGCTTTTTACTTCCTCTACTTCACGCGATTATTAATACATCTTATACACTATCATACCTGGAGTTATTGGATATTCATTTTCATTGTACACTAACCACTGCACCACCTTCCCACCTCTCTCCTTCCTCCCACTCTGCCATGATGCTGACTTTAAACCCAGAACAACTATTCTGCCCCGAATCCCAGTGAAAATTTTAAGCTAATGGGTCAGCTTGGCCCAGAATCAGTCACCCCTCTGGGGCAGGGCACGTTTGCCACACACCACCCAGACCTTCCGAGTCACTGGGCAGAGCGACAGGATCGTAGGGCGTGAGAGAAGGAGAGAAGCAGCTTGGTGGGATGGGAAATATTCCTGTGGGTTGAAGGGTTGGTGGAAATTGTGGAGGGGGCCGGGAGGGCATGAGACAGCACAGTGAGAGTGGGATGGATTGGCTAAGGTCTTGCCCTCCCTTCTTCCCCATCATGCCCTCAGACTCTGACCATTCTCCCACTGCTCTGCTCCCTAAACATTTCCATTTGCCAACAAAGGCTCCCTTTCAGAAAGAACTGCCAACTCCCCTCCAGAGAGCCTTCTCCAAAGACAACCCAGCCAGGGACTGTCCTGCTCTCTGGTCCCCGCAGACATGGCAGCCCCAACCCAGCAGACAGAGGGGCCTCAAAGTGTTTCCTGCCAGACAGGCGCAAAACCAGACTTAGGAACACCCAAGGAGCCCGAATCGCGACTGCTGCAAAACAAACAGCCTTTTCCAAGCTGCAGAAGGCAGAGCCATGCCCAGACCCTAAATCAACCAAGCCCTTGACCACAGCCCAGTGGCCTGCTCCAGGCTGCCCAGACTGCTAACCCCTCTCAGCCGGACCTGGAGGAAGCCTTGACAGACCCACCAATTTTTTCTCTTCTTTGCCCTAATCACAACCACCAAATCTGGATCCTGCTTTCTCCGCTGCTTTGCTTTTGACTCCTCCAACCCTTTGGATCCTCTGGTCGTCACCTCTCTTTTCCTCCCTTCTTTCCCTTAATCTTTCCTAGAAAGGCTCTTAGCCCCAGCTGGCTGCTACTATTCCCAGTGGAGCACAGCTTTCTCGAGAGCAGGTATTGTCTCAGTGATCTCCCTGACTAGTAGGGTGGGCACCCAATGGTGATGCTGGAGGTGGCAGGGGAGAAACGAGACCCAGGATTTCACCAAGAGAGAACCCCCCGATTCACTGTGAGAAAACTCTGTCTTCTGCTGCTCTCCAAGACCATTCTTTGTTTATCCAAGCATTGACGCTGGGCTCCCTGGATTTCTTCTCCCAGGTTCCTATGACACTTTCTCCCGACAAGCTCCGTGTACCCTGGAATGTAAAGAAGGGAAAAGGCCAAGGACTGAGGACAAGGAAGGAGGCATCAACCGGCCCTGATGCCTGTTCCCTGACACTATAGTCTCTCTCCTGGTACCATGACTTAAAAAGTCACTGAATTCCTTCAGACATGAATGACACAAAGCTGTTGATGTTATTGTCGTTTAGTTGTTTCTGTTGTGTCTGGCTCTCTGTGACCCCATTTGGGGTTTTCTTGGCAAAGATACAGGAGTGGTTTGCCATTTCCTTCTCCAGCTCATTTGACAGATGAGGAAACTGAGGCAAACCAATTCTGTCACTCTTTGTGACCCCATCTTGGCAAAGATACAGGAGTGGTTTGCCATTTCCTTCTCTGGCTCATTTTACAGATGAGGAGATTGAGGCAAACCAATTCTGTCACTCTTTGTGATCCCATCTTGGCAAAGATACAGGAATGGTTTGCCATTTCCTTCTCTGGCTCATTTTACAGATGAGGAGATTGAGGCAAACCAATTCTGTCACTCTTTGTGACCCCATCTTGGCAAAGATATAGGAGTGGTTTGCCATTTCCTTCTCTGGCTCATTCTACAGATGAGGAAACGGAGGCAAACTGTGTCAGATTCTTTGTGACCCTATTTGGGGTTTTCTTGGCAAAGATATAGGAGTGGTTTACCATTTCCTTCTCTGGCTCCTTTTACAGATGAGGAGACTGAGGCAAACTAATTGTGTCAGACTCTGTGACCCCATTTGGGGTTTTCTTGGCAAAGATACAGGAGTGGTTTATCATTTCCTTCTCTGGCTCATTTTATAAGTGAGGAAACCAAGATAAACAGAATTAGGTGTCAGACAGCTAGTAAGTGTCAGAGACTGGATTTGAACTCAGGAAGATGAGTCTCCAGATTCTAGAGCCGTACACTATCTACTGTGACACCTATGTGAACGACACAAAGAGATGCAGCCAAAAATGACGGGTCTTTTGAAGACATCAATGGTATGGGCTATGCCCCTACTCCAAAACCATTCCTCCTAACCATGTAGTTAGCCAGCCAGAACCAGTTATAGCATGTCTACACATGCTCCATGGTCTCTCCAATTATTTGCCTTAAATTTCATCATAATTCTTCCCAACACCCTTTATGTGGAGAAATACCATTTGATCAAGGAGACTGGACTGTGCTTCCCGGAGACCCCCATTGATCATGAAAGAAGGAAGCTCTCCTCCTTATCTCCACTAAATGGGGTTCTAAGAAGATATTCTTAGAGAAGGGACAGAGCCACTCACTGCCATAGCCAGCCAGCAGGTGATGGTGATGTCAAAGATGGCATCTCTCGCATGAGGGACTCTTCCCTCATCTTGGAGCCTGTGAGCCCTGAATAGACTCAAACTCCTGCTTGCCCAGTCCAAGGAGCCCCTGGGCCACAATCCCAGAGCTGGACGGGTCCTCAGGAGCCATGGAGCCTCACCCAAAGTGTACAGGAGTCCCTGAGACAAGTAGAAAGGACAGTGAAGATGATGCATTTCCTAAGAACGAGGGGACCCTTCCATCTGCCAGGAAGCCATGACCGCCTATGTATGTTGTTGCCCCCATGGAAAGGGGAGCCCCTCAAGAGCAAGGACTATCTCTCCTTTTCTCTTCATATCCCTAGTACCTCCCATAGGGCTGTGCGCACACTCAGTGCTTACTAAACAGTTTTTCCTTCACTCTGCCCATCTGGTCACTCTCTGATTCCATTCCACTTCCTCACTTCCTCTTCCCTCCCATGTTCCTCCCACTTCCCATCCCTACATGATAGAAGAGGCAGACAGGGACTCCCCCTTATAGGATGCTGACTGACCATGGCAGCTCATGGTACTTCCTTTCTTCCCTCCCCAGTACCACACACACACACCCTCCCCAGTGTCACAGGCTAAGACCCAAAATGAGGAACACTTCCTGTTTCTAAGAAATTTGGTGAAATGAGCCCCAGGCGGTGTGAATCATTTCCTCAGAGCCACTTGGGCAGACGGGGTAAGATGGGTGGGAGGGAGGGATGCAGTGTACAGAGCCAACAGAACAGACACAGGAAAGGGTTTGGAAAACCTCAGAAAACTTGTTCCAAACCAGAAACAGGTGTCAACTCAAAGAACAGAGGAAGGAGGTCCAACATCTTTGTCTCTGTCTTCCAGGAGGTTCAAATCTGTTTCCAAGTTCCATCCCCTCCACTCTAAAATTCTTGAGTAATCCAGGAAAGAAGAAAGGGATTCTAACCTTTGTACTCAGGGATAACTCCAAAATCCCGACGTGGGCCATGCTCTGGGCAGACCCAGTGCAATCTGGTCTATAAATGGCCACACATGCTGGAGCCATAATTGTATCTGTAGCTCTTTGGCCATCCTGACCTCCCTTGGAGATCCCAGAGACCTCTGGGGCTGGCAGCCATGCCAGTATTTCTTGCAGCTCTAAGGAGGGCCTGGCTTCAGAGACTTTCTGATAACTTGGTCTCCAGAGAGAATGGGATCCACCATCACCATGGCGCCAGTCCAGCTTCATCCCACTTCCCAGGCAGTGATGTTATCTATGAAGGCTTCCCATCCATTTTCATGGGTTCAAGTACCTCAAAGTGATTGATCACCATATCTATGTATCCAACTCAAGTGTCTCTCCTGAGATCACCAACTGCCTGATGGGCATCTCCACTTGGCATTCCCATTCCCCAATCAAAACCATCCCACATTCAACCATCCCCATTGATGTCAATAGAGCCACCATTTTTCTAATCGTCTGGGTACCCAGGTAGATTCTTTTTTCTTTTGAAAAATTTTCATTAATTAAGAGTCTTTTCCCATGGTTCCATGATTCATGTTCTTTCCCTCCCCTCCTCCCCTCCCCCTCCCATAGCCAACGAGCAATTCCACTGGGTTTTACGTGTGTCATTGATCAGGACCTATTCCCATGTTATTCATATTTGCACTAGGGTGATCGCCAAGCTAGATTCTTTGGCATTCCTCAACTCCTATATCTAATCAGCTGCCATGTCTTGTTGAGTTGCTCCCCACTCAAACCCCCACAATTTCTCTTGCAGAGCTCCTTTTCTCTTCACTCAGACATCCCCTACTCTCTTTCAGATCTTCACCCCCTCCCATCTAGACAAATCTCAATAATGTCTTTTTTTTTAAGTGTTATCCTTTGTTTTAATATCAGTTCAGAGTAGCAAGGGCTAGCCAATTAGTGTTAAGTGACTTGCCCAGGGTCACATAACTAGGAAGATTCTGAGACCAAATTTGAACCCAGGTCCTCTCAAGTCCAAGCCCAGCCCTCTATCCACTGGGCCACCTAACTGCTCCAATAATGTCTTTTTTTTTTTAAACTCTTATCTTCCATCTTGGAATCAATACTGTGTATTGGTTCCAAGGCAGAAGAGAGATAAAGGTTAAGCAATGGAGGTTAAGTGACTTGCCCAGGGTCATACAGCTGGGAAGTATCTGAAGCTAGATTTGAACCCAGGACCTTCCATCTCTAGGCCTGACTCTCAATCCACTGGGCTACCCAGCTGCCCCCTCCAATAATGTCTTAATTGATAATCTTGAAACATTGATCTGACTATTTTGCCCCCTTACTCAAAAATCTTCAGAGGTCTCCCTGTGCCTCTAAGGTCAAATCCTTGCTCTGGCATTTTAAAGCCCTCCAAATCATGGCTCCCACCGGACTTCACAGGCATCTCTCTTCCCAATTACTGCCCTTTAGATAACTTCGGTTCCAGGCAAAATGGCTTGCTGGGTGTCCCCCAACCAGGATGTTTCATCTACTTCCAGGCCTTTGCAAGGCCTGTCATCCCCTCAAGTCTGGAACACACCTTCCTCAGTTGTGGCTCATAGATTCCCTAACTTTCTTCAAAACACAGCTTAGGTATGCCTCTCCCTCTCCAAATTGTTCTGCAAATATTTGCAGACATTCTCCACCACCATCCCTAGGAAAATGTAGACTCGCAGAGAAACAACCAATAGCTGGTTTGTTTTTGCGTTTCCAGGACCTAGTGCAGAATCTGCAAAGAGTGAGCCCTTCATCAGTGTTTTGAACTGAACTGAAGTAGGCCCCAGAAGAACAGAGCTCAGTGGATAGAGTCTTTACCTTGGAGTCAGGAAACCTGAGTTCAAATTCTGCCTCAAACATTTACTAGCTGGGTGATTCCGAGCAAGTCATTCTATCCCCTCCCCCACTGTGCCTCAGTTTCCTCATCTGTAAAATGAGAAGGTTAAACTTTGATGACGTTGAGGTTCCTTCCAGCTCTCAATCGATGAACATATAGAATAAATCAATCGATGGGAGAGCTTAGCATAGTAGAAGGAGCCAGAGAATTGGGGGTTAAATTTCATCCAAGATGTTCACTGTATGGCCTTGGGCAAGTCCTTTAATTTCCCAGGATCTCGATCCCTTTATCTGTAAAATAAGGGGGCTGGCCTAGATGACCTCTTTGATCCTTTCTAGCTCTAGATTTTTTCATATGGTGCCCAATGAGTTCCGGGCACCAAGCCAGGTGGGAGGGGAGACATAACATTTAGGTGACATGATCCTTTGGGGACCTTTGTTAGTTCTTATAATTCCAAAGAAAAAGCAATAGTAATGGTAGCTAACACGGAAACAGCACTTGATGGGGATGAGGGAGACGGAGCAGGAGAAAGAGATCATTCCATTTGACCAGCGTTTCTGAAGTCCTGACTTCTGCAGGAAGTCTTTGGCAACCCCTCTTCATACTTGTGCCTTCCCTTTCTGAATTATTTCCCATGTATCCTGGATAGGGCTTGCTTTGTACATATTTGTTAGTATATTGTTTCCTCCATTAGATTGTGAGCCCCTTGAGAGTAGGGGCTGACTTTAATCTCTTTTTATATTCCTAAGGCTTAGTAGAGTGCTTGGCACACAGAAGCCCATAATAAATGTTTACTACTTGATTGATTGATTGATTGATTACTATGTGCCAGCTACTGGGTAAGGTACTGGGGATAAAAGGCATCTCTACCCCCCCATGGGCATTTTGAACCCAATGCTCTATAGACAGCCAAAAAATCTAAAAATGAAATCATTATCTTTCTTTTTTCTTTAAGCCCCTTACCTTCCATCTTACAATCAATACCATATATTGGTACTGTAAAAATAGACTCGAATCCAGGACTTCAATCCCCACAATTCCTTGCTCCACTTCCCCAAAATGCTTTGTAATATCACTGAATTCTCACGTGGGCCGAGATTGAGAAGATATTTAACCTGATTGCAAAGGCTTGTCTCTCTTTTGGACTTCCGTTTTGGAGCAGACGTGTCTATTCCATGATGTGAGGTTATCCTGTTTAGGCCTCTCTGGCCTAGGCATGTGCTTTCTTATTCTGTATTTTCTTTAATCCTTAACCTTTAATAAACCTCATAAAAATATAATACTCCTTGCAGAGAGAAACTAATTTCTTCCTGCCTCAGTTTCCCCTAAATTTTAATCTTTACAGTACCAAGGCAGAAAAATGGTCATTTGTAAGGGCCAGGCAATGGGCGTTCAGTGACTTGCCCAGGGTCACCTAGCTAAGAAGTGCCTGAGGCTAGATTTGAACCCAGGACCTCCTATCTCTAGACTTGGTTCTTAATCTACTGAGCCATCGATACACTTAGCTGCCCCCTTGAATTCATCATCTTTCTTCCCATCCAACACACTCCTATTCCTAACTTTCCTTATTATGAAGGACACCATCATTCTCCCAGTCACCTCGGCTCACAACCTCATTGCTCTGTTCAACTTACCCTCTCTAACCCCCTGTATCCAGTCTGTTGCAAAGTTTTGTCATTTCTGCCTTATAGCCAAGTACACCCCTTCTCTCCTCTGAACACAGTCAACATGCTGGTCCAGATGCTCATCACCTCTCACCTGGAATACTGTACTAGCCTGCTGCTTGGTCTCCCAGCCTCAAGTCTCCCCCACTCCAGTCCATCCCTCATTCAGCTGTCAAAATGAACTTCCTGAAATCCAGCTCCGACCTCTCCAACTCAATAAACTACATTGACTCCCTGGATCAAATATAAAATCCTCTGTTTGGATTTGAAAGCCCTTCATTACCTGGCTCCCTCTTACATTTCCAGTCTTCCTGCATCTTCCTCTCTCATGTCTCTCTCTCTCTCTCTCTCTCTCTCTCTCTCTCTCTCTCTCTCTGTCTCTCTCTGTCTCTCTCTCTGTCTCTCTCTCTGTCTCTCTCTCTCTCTCTCTCTCTCTGTCTCTCTCTGTCTCTCTGTCTCTGTCCCTCTCTCTCTCTCTCTGTCCATCTCTCTGTCTCTCTCTCTCTCTGTATGTGTCTCCCTCTCTGTCTCTGTCTCTCCCTTCTCTCTCCCTTCTCTCTCTCTATCTCCTTTCTCTCTTTCTGTCTCTCTATCTTTCTCTCTCTCCCTTCTCTCTCTTCTCTCTCTCTCCCTCTCTGTCTCTCTCCCTTCTCTCTCTCTCTCTGTCTCTCTCTCTTTTACTGCTCTCTCTTCTCTCTCATACACACACACACACACACACACACACACACACTCCATTCTGTGACATTGGCCTCGTTGCTGTTCCTGCAATAAGACACTCCATCTCCTAACTCCAAGCATTTTCATTGGCTGTCTCCCATGCAAGAACATTCTCCCTTCTCATCTCTGTCTCCTGGCTTGTCTTAAGTCCCAGCTAAAATTCCACGTCCTACAGGAAGCCTTCCCCAGTTTCTCTTACTTCTTAGTGCCTCCCCTCTATGGATTAACTCCAATTTATCCTCTATCTAGTTTGCACTTAATTATTTGCAAATTGACTCCCACATTAGACTGTGAGCTCCTGGAGGACAGGGACTATGTTTTGCCTTTGTCTTCCCAATGCTTAGAAATTGGGTCATTTTCAGTCATGCCTGACTTTTTGTGACCCCATTTGGATTTTCTTGGCAAAGACACTAGAGTGGTTCATCATTTCCTTCTCCATCTCACTTTACAGATGAGGAAACTGAGGCAAACTGGGTGAAGTGACTTGCCCAGAGTCACACAGCTAGTAAGTGTCTAAGGTCAGATTTTAACTCATAAAGATGAGCCTTCCTGACTCTTGTGACACCCAACTGCCTGCAATAGTGCTTACAAACAGTAGGCACTCAATACATGTTGATTATTGATTGACTAGCTGACCCCCAGACCTGGAAGAGAATTAGACCAAATGCTGAATGACTTTCACCTTCTTTCAGGATAATAAAAGCAACAACAAAACATTCATGAACTGGTACCATTATTTTTCGCTAATCTGCAAGGCTGTATTAAACATGTCCTACAGTGACCATGCCTCAGTTATTGCCCGATGTCTCCTTGTGGTGTTGAGCCAAGCCTGTGTTCTCAATGGCTCTCCCAATGGAGCCCAATCTCTGGCAAATACTATCACTCTCCAGAAGCTTTGAGGATGGCCTCAAGATGAGACGGGCTCAACTTCCTGACAACCAGCCTTACTTAAAATCCAGAGTCTAGAGCCCAAGGCTGAACAACGAGGATAAATTCTTTGGTTATGGTGACCGTCCAGCGACTGGAGCTGTGCTCCCAGGCTAACCGAGGTCCCTCGCTCTTGTGACTAGACCACAGCCAGCCTCTTCTCCGCCATTGCTGACCGTGTTCTATGGAAAATTAGAGCATTTCCTGAGCACAACGGGATTCGGCCTGAGCCATTCCAGCAAGCGAGATCCGTGGTTTTCAGCATGGCCCAACTTTAGTCTTTTAAAACAACACTCCTGGAGTGGCCCCGAAATGGAGAACCAACCTAGGGCTTGACTTGAGGTTAAACAAATAAATGAAGCCTGTTCACCAACCCTCTAGGAATGAAAGGTCTCTTGAGGCAAGTTCCCAAGCTATGGGTTCCAACGAAATCATGGCCCCAAATTGCTGGGTTCTCGAGCCAACAATCTCCATTTGGGGAGCTGTTCTGGTTGTTTTTCAACCTCTCCATCTGTTTGGAGCACAGCAGGATGGAAAGAGCCCTGAATATGGAGACCAGGGACATGCATTCTGTTACTTCCTTATCTGTGTTACCCTAAGCAAATCAGTCCTGTTCTCTGAGCCTACATTTCCTCCTCCGGAGAATGGAGAGGTTGACCCAGATGATCTCTTGAGGTCATGATCTAATGAACAGAGCAGCTGGGAAGCCTGACTCTACAAAGTGGTGGCATGGAATGACAGATCTTCTGTACAACTAATCACCCACCCTTCTCACTGGGTGCTCACTTTTCTATTAAAAATTGTCTTGGGGAGGGGGGCATCTGGGCAGCTCGGTGGATTGAGAGTCCTATCTAGAGACAGGAGGTCCTGGATTCAAATCTGGCCTCAGACACTTCCTAGCTGTGTGACCCTGGGCAAGTCCCTTGACCCCCATTGCCTAGCCCTTATCACTCTTCTGCCTTGGACCAGTATTGATTCCTAGACTGAAGGTAAAAGTTAAAAAAAAAAAAAGGAGGCAACTAGGTGGATTGAGAGTCAGACCTATAGATGAAAGGCCCAGGGTTCAAATGTGACCTCAGACACTTCTTAGCTGTGTGACCCTGGGCAAGTCCCTTGACCCCCAATTGCCTAGCCCTTACCACTCTTCTGCCTTGGAACCAATACACAGTATTGATTATAAGATGAGAGAAAAGGTTTTTTTAATGTATTTTTTTTTACAGATAACTCTTTTTTGGTTTGTTTTCAATAACACACTCTGGGTGCTTTCCCCAGAATGAAAATTTTGGGTCTGAGGACATGGTTATTCTTGTTGCTTTTTACTTTGTGCTGTCTGCATTTGCTAAAAGAAAAAAAATCTGTTTGCAATTCCACCAGCAATGAATGAGTATACTTATTTCTCTATATGATACTGTCTTTGGGGCAGGGAGATTGCAAAATAGATAAAAGACCCAGAATCCTGAAGATCTGAGTTCTAATCCATCATCAGACATTTACCGACTCTGGGCTGCTGGGCAAGTTATTTAATCTCTCTGGCCCCTCATCTATAAAATAAGGATAATAATCATATCTGCCTCCCTGGGTTGTTGTGAGGATTGAATGATATAATAATTATACGGTACTTAGCATAGTGCCAGGCAAATAGTAAGTCCTATATGAATTTAGCTACTGTTATTATTGGGTCATCTCTTTGGGGATCAGAGCCCCAAGGGTTCTGCTCTAATTTCTCTGAAACTTTGGAAGCTACTTTTATTGCACCTTGGGGACTATATAACAAGTAGCAAAGAGTTTAGGAATCCAGATTGCACAGGGGATAGAGTACTGGATTTAGAGTAAGGAAGACTTGAGCTTAAAGTCTTTTTTAAACCCTAACCTTCTGTTTTACAATCAATACTGTGTTTTGGCTCCAAGGCAGAAGAGTGGTAAGGGCTAAGCAATGGGGGTCAAGTGACTTGCCCAGGGTCACACAGCTGGGAAGTGTCTGAGGCCAGATTTGAACCCAGGACCTCCCATCTCTAGGCCTGGCTCTCAATCCACTGAGCTACCCAGCTGCTCCCCTGAGTTTAAATTCTGCTTTAAAGATTTCATTAGTTCAATGACCGTAGGCAAGTTTAGCTCCTCTCAGCCTCAGTCTGCATCTACAAAATGGGGATAACAATAGGTTGATGTGAGGCTAAAACAGGGTTATTTTGTGAAAAGATTTGCCAACTTTAAACGCTATCTGTTTAAACGCTGTCTGAGACAGTCTACATTCCCTTCTACGCTCTAGTTAACAAAGGACACAACCTACTTTGGAAGAGAGGGAAGGAGAGAGAAAAGATTCTTTAGAAGCCCTCAGACAGACGCCCCCTCTCCCCCCACAAGCCTGGGGATCTGAGGCATTCTTCTAAATTGGTCAGAATATACAGAGCTTAGGAGAGGCTGTTCAGAAAGGAAACCTCCTCCATCTGATAGATTTCCATCTCTGAGTCTTCAGAGCTAGGATTTGGGGCCAACCATAATAATGATGGGTGGCCGCAGCCAAAAAATGTATCCCGTGGCAGCCAGCCTCCTGGTGATAAACTTCTCAGTTTAGCAGGGGTGGTCCATAGACAGCAGACACTAGCTGTCACCAGCATCGTGCCGGAGAGCCGGACAGAGCCCCACTAGCCCCACTGCGAGCGAGGACCCACAGTCCACCCCGTGACACCGGAGGGTGCTGCGGATTGCAAAGGACTCTCTTCCCAATGACTCCTCGCGCAGGGATGCAGAAACCTCTACCTCGTCTACAGATGTAAAAATGGGACTTCCAGGGATCCGAGAACTTGGCTACGGGCTGCCTGCCAAGAGGCTGGGACTCGAACCCAGGCCCTCTCACTCCCACATTCTCTCTACTGCACCAGGCTGCTTCCCTGCCAGCTCCTGGAAACTCACCCAGCACATTCTTGCATGTCTTTTGCCACGGAATTCATAGCACTGAAATGGCAGCTGATAGATAACTATCATCCACATCTATAGCATGCTTTAAAGTTTGCTGTGTTCTCCTGAGTTCAAATCTGGTCTTAGGCACTTACCAGCGGGGTGACCCGGGATAAGTCACTTAACTGCCTATTTCCACATCTGTCAAATGAGCTGGAGAAGGAAGTGGCAAACCAATCCAGTGTCTGCCAAGAAAACTCCAAACGGGGTCACAGAGTCAGACACAACTGAAAAACCACTAAACAACAACAACAACAAATATATGTATCATATGTAATATATACTGTATACATTTATGTTACATATTATATCATGTATAACAATACATTGTATATAATATAAATATATAATAATTATACATTCTATATAGTTGTATATAGAATTATCAGAATACCTCCTATATATTTTATAGATAACATAGTTGTATGTAGAATAATCATACCTAATAAATATTAGGTACGTATATATGTATATGTATTTCCTTTTCACAGTATATGTATATAATATATGGTCATATGTAGAAGAAGAAGAAGAATAGTCAATATATGTTTATATAATAAATAATTGTGTGTAGAATAATCATAACTAGTAAATAACTTATGCCTATAAATATAGATAGTTATATGTAGAATAATCATTATACTGTATATATTATATATTACATTACATTATATCATACTGTATTATATTATGTTGTATTGTATATTATATTGTATTATATATATTGTATTATATATATTGTGTTATATTATAAAGTTATGTTGTATTATGTTGTATTGTGTTGTGTTATACTATATCATATCAATCATATCATATCTTATCTTATATTACATTGTTATATTATGTTATGTTGTATTCTATTGTGTTGTGTTGTATTGTACTATATCATATCATATATTATCTAATATTATATTGTATTATATCATATCACATCATATCATATTATATTGTATTGTATTATATTATATTGTGTTGTGTTATGCTATATTATAGTATAGTATAGTATAGTATGTTGTGTTGTGTTGTGTTGTGTTATGTTATGTATTATATTATATCATATTACATTACATTATATATAATACAATACAATACAATACAATATAATACAATACAATATAATATAATATAATATAATATATATATACATAATACACATATACAATATATTACATTACATTATATCATATCATATCATATCATATCATATCATATCATATCATATCATATCATATCATATCATATCATATTATATTATATTATATTATATTATATTATATTATATTATATTATATTATAATTGATGATGATCTTTCTCTTAGTTTTGTCCTCTGAGGACAAGCAGGACAGGCCTAGTTCCCCTGCTACCTGATCACCTTTCAAATACCCGAAGCAGGTTTCCCATCACCCCGTGTGCTCTCCTGTTTGGACTCAACCTGCTCAGGGCTCTGGGATACTGGCCCATCCCAAGGTCTTCACTTCATCCTTACATAGCATGGACTCCAGGTATGGGCTGGTTGCCCTCTTCTGGAGACTCTCCATTGTATTAAATCACTCAGACGTGCCGCAAGCATTTCTTAAGCACCTACTATGTGCCCGGCCCTGTGCTAAGTACTGGACATACAGAGAAAGGCCAAAGCAGTCCCTGCCCTCCAAGAGCTCCCATTCTAGTAGAGGAAACAAATGTAGACAAGAAGGCCCATTCCAGATGCATGTGGAGCGACGGGAAGCTAGTCTGAGAGGAGACACAGTCTCAGTAAGAGTGTGAAGCCCTGGGCGACACGAGGGAAGGAGACAATCAAGACAAGGGAAGAGCCCGGACAGGGAGAGCTGGACAGGTCAGAAGCCCAGGGCTGGCCGCCCATCACCCACTGGGGAAGAGCCCAATCTGTGGAGCGGACATAGGCAGCCTCCGTGAGGAAGCTACTGGGGCCAGAAGACCCCTGGGCCTCCTCTGCCAGCCTGGAGACCCTTCTCCTGCCAGCCCCCAGCCCGTCTGCACTCTTCTCTCCACACAAAAGCTCTCATTGATGCGCCTATTCCCTGGGGTTGGCAACTATCCTGGGACAAGCGGTTTGTATTCTTGGCTGTTGGTTTGTCGTGTTTTGCTCACTTTTGAGTCTGTTTCTTCTGCACGTCCCAAAGCCTGTGACACTGTTTTCAGAAAAGTCTGGTCAATTGGACAAGCATTTCTTGAGTACCTACTATGTGCCGGGCACTGGGGGTTTAACGATTCTGCCTTCAAGCAGAATACATTCTACTGATGGGTGTGACATTTAAACAGACAGACAGACAGACAGAGGAGGAAGAATCCATCTATTGGTGAATATGACATTTAAATGGCCAGCCAAGTAGTCTAAGTATGGCGGTCCCTGTGAACACTGAGCCCCTCAGTCCTTCTCAAGGGCAGGAGCCGATTTGGTTTTGCTTTCGTGCCTTGTACATAAGCGACAGTCTGGACCTGTGACTTCACTGACATAAGGAATTCCCAGGGGAGAAAATTCCCTTTACTAATTCAGGATGACCCCTTCTTTGTAACTGATATTTTTAGTGCATTAAGTGGGCTAGTGGCATGACCAGGGTCACACAGCTAGGAAGTACCTGAGGGCAGATTTGAACCCAGGACCTCCCTTCTCCAGAACTCTTTACCTGGTTTCCTCTTCTCTAAGATGAGAGGGCTGGACGGGCTGGCTTCTGGGTCCCTGATAGCTCTAGTCTCCGATCTATTTTCCTAGGACCGGATCAAGAAGGCTAGAATGGGGGTAGCCCTGGGAGAAGCCAAGCCTTGTGGGGGTTGCCCATGTCGGACCCAGCAGGTATCGGGCAGCCGATCAGGCAGAGAAGTGGGGGGTGGGGAAGGAAGGGAGCAAAGTTTCCAGTAAGAGCCGCTCTCGCTTCTCTCACGAGCCAGACAGAGACTAACCACAACCACAGGCTGTCCCAGCTGTGGCAGCATCAGACGGGAAGCTCAGCACATCTGGGGCTCCGCTTCCTCTGAAGGTTGCGTGCGGACGTGCGCTTTCTCTCCCATTGTTGTTCGCCGGGACACGGGGCAGACAGGGCTGGAAACCGCGGGTCTTGTGGTGACAGGGGAGCCAGACACCACAGCTCCCGGGCCAAGGCTCAGAGCGCGCTCTGGTGTCTGGGCCGGCCTCCCGGGCCACCCCTCAGCCTTCTCCCCGTGTTTATGCTCCGGGCCGGACCCAGGCGAGGGAACGCTGGTGGCGGCGTTCCTTCTTTTAGAAGCAGGCGGTTTGCCCGGGGCTCTTGTCAGTGTCATTTAACCAGGGAGCCAGCATCGATCCTAGACGTGTTTTTCAACCATTTGGACGGGGGGGGGGAGCGGGTGACCAGAGGTGCTGCCCATGGGTCCCAGGGCTGTGTTTTTCCACAGCTCGGGTTACCCTTCAGGCAGTTTATGGTTTGCAAAAGTGGGTGAAAGGAGCCCTAAAAACAGTCTTCTTGTTTTGGTTTCAATTCTCAGAATCCGGTGAAAGATCGTTTTAGAGGTTTAAAAGTGGAGGCTCCAGAAAAAGCAGCCTGGGGTCAGAGACCTCACTCATCCAGAACGGGTGTGCCCAGCAACCTCAGCTATCCAGAACATGATGGAGAAGCAGGGCGAAGTCACCCGAACAGACAAAATGAGTGATGGTGAGGAGACCAATGATGTGGCAGAGAGGTGGTAGGCTAGAGGGGCTGAAGGTCACAACCACGCAGCCTGTGGGGTTTGTTTCTTTGTTCTTTTAATCCTTACTTTCTGCCTCAGCAACAACTCTGAGGCACAAAGGCTAGGCACCTGGGGTTTACTTGCCCACACAGCTAGTGTGTGTGTGTGTGTGTGTGTGTGTGTGTGTGAGAGAGAGAGAGAGAGAGAGAGAGAGAGAGAGAGAGAGAGGGAGGGAGGGAGGGAGGGAGGGAGAGGAAGGAAGGAAGGAAGGAAGGAAGGAAGGAAGGAAGGAAGGAAGGAAGGAAGGAAGGAAGGAAGGAAGGAAGGAAGGAAGGAAGGAAGGAAGGAAGGAAGGAAGGAAGGAAGGAAGGAAGGAAGGAAGGAAGGAAGGAAGGAAGGAAGGAAGGAAGGAAGGAAGGAAGGAAATTTCTAGAAAAAACTATCCTCAGAGTAAGGAAGACCTAAGTTCAAGTCCTATCTGCCTCTGACACATACTGGCCATATGACCTTGGCCAAGTCACTGAACTTACAAGTGTACCCAGTCAAATTTAGTAGATTATAATTTTTGTAAAAAAAAAAAAAAAGCAAAAAGCCCTTACCCTGTATCATTATTTTTAAGACAAAAGAGTGATGAGGGTTTTGCAGAGTTAAGTGACTTGCCCAGGGTAATATAGCTAGGAATTGGCTAAATTCAGATTTGAATCTAGGTCCTCCTGAATTCAGGCCTGGGTTTCTATCCACTGTGCCATCTAGCTGTCCCATGCTGTATTGGGTTTTGCTTAACTGTTGTTATTGTTGTTGTTATATGGGAAGGATTCCGTGTTAAGAAAAGCTTTATTGGGGAATGATTGTAATATTTTTGTGAAGCTTAAAATTAACTCTCCCCTGATTGTGAAGATTAAATTGTAACCCCTGCCTATTTTTAGAACTTGGTACTTAAAGTTGAATAGGAGATCTGCCCATTTTAGATTTAATCACCAAAAGTATAAACACCCTATTCACACTTGAGTGGGGAAGGTCTATGACCCACTGTGTGTGATAATGGGGGACAAATCAGAATCGACTGACAGCCTTCTGGGCAGTCCTAGAGCAGAGCATCAACTGTGATTGGTAGACATAGAATTAGGGGAAGGCACAGGAAGTGACACAACAGAAAATGTCTTTAAAAGGAGCTATTACTTCCTGTGATAATTTAATTCTTCATGCTTTCATGTTGAGACTGGTGAAGAGGGGCAGAAGAATCTGCTGACTGATTGACACATGGTTAGTGAAAGGCTGACTCTTAACTGCTGGTTTTTCTCTAAAGAGACCAGCCTCAGGAAAAGAAAGGCCTACTCTTGAGAGAGGCTTCCCCAGGTCCTTAGCTTTGCAGAGGCCGGCTAAAACTAACTCCCTGCCCAAGGAGGACCAGAAATAAATTACTTTGTGCTGAGACTAGATATCTTGCCTTATCCTGTCTGATTTCTTGCTTCACTCTTTCTACAATTTGTAATGAAATTGTAAATAAAATCTCTTTGGAATTAATTAAATTACTGGCAACCACACTCTTAAAATATAAAATCCAACCCTTTTAAAAACAAACCCCTTTCCCCCTTACATTTTTAAAAAGGCATCAAGAAAACATTTTTAAATGCAAAAATCTTACAAAGCATACCCAAGAACAACAAAATCCAGCACCCAAACCATAGCTATTATTTGGACCCCACATACTGTATGTGATGTGGTTGTTTTTGTAGCCCATCACCAAAGCTAATCTATATCTTCCCTGTAATTTATAATCTACAAAAGTTACCTGGTACACTTAAAAGTTGTGTCTTAGCCACGGTCATATATGTGTCAGAGGCAGGCAGGACATGAACTCAAGTCTTCCTCACTTTGAGGCTTGTTTTCTAGTTACTACTATTTTGTTCTCTCTCTCTCTCTCTCTCTCTCTCTCTCTCTCTCTCTCTCTCTCTCTCTCTCTCTCTCTCTCTCTCTCTCTCCTCTCCCTCTCCCTCTCTCCCTCTCTCTCTCTTCTTTCTCTCCTCTCTGTTTCTATCTCTCTTCTCTCTCTGTCTCTCTATTCCTCCTCTCTCTTCCTCTTTCTGTCTCTGTCTCTTTCCCTTGTCTCTCTCTTTCTTCCTCTTCCTCTCTCCCTCTCCCTCTCTCTCCATTCTCTCTCCCTCTCCCTTTCTCCCTCTCTCTTCTTCTCTCTCTCTCTCTCTCTCTCTCTCTCTCTCTCTCTCTCTCTCTCTCTCTCTCTCTCTCTCTCTCTCTCTCTCTCTCTCTCTCTCTCCACCTTCCTCACCAAAGGTTTAATACACTTTTTAAAGTGAACTGACTAGCTCCTGGGGACATTATATCTCTATACAATCAATCACTGTTCATAAAAAATGTTCATAGGATCTAGAGCCAGAAGGAGCTTCAGAGGTCATCTAGTCCAAACTTTTCATCCAACATATGAGGAAACAGGTCAAGAGCAATTAATGGATTTGTCCCAGATCGCCCTAACTCGGGTTCTGTTTGCCCTGTGGGAGAAAGCCCCCTTCCCAAAAAAGTATGGCACATGTTAAGAAGATTTCATTTTAGCTTTTAAAAGAGTTTTTAAAAATAAGATCCTTTGATATCAGTTATTTGGTATATTCAGCGATGTGGAATAGCTCCTGATTCCATTGATATCAAAGAAGTCAAGCATTAACTGTGTTTCCGATAACTCAGACAGCATCCCATCTGCATGTGGATTCCTCCCAACATGCAAATTTCTTAGAATCAAAGAGGAAATGTGGTTTGGCGAAGAAAATGTTGGACTTGAAATCAGCAAAACCCAAGTTCAAATTCAAATCCTCCCTCTGATATCTACAAGCCAGGTGCCTGCTCTCAGTTTCCTTGTCTGTAAAATGGGAATAATAATAAAACCTAATTCATAAGGTTCCTGAGGCTGAGATAATATGTGTAAAGTGTTTTGCAAGCTTTAAAATGCTACATAAATATTAAATAGTATTATTGCAACCCCATTCTAAGGGAATATCTTTTATCCTCTAGGGACCCACCTTGCTGGTGGCTTTCCACATAATTTCTTGACATTATAAGAATACCAGTAGAGCATGAACTGCCCATCTTTAATCAGAATTCACATTGGCCTCCTGCTTTCAAGTTTAAAAGTACTTTCCGGGAGCAGCTAGGTGACTCAGTGGATTGAGAATCGGGCCCAGAGATGGGAGGTCCTGGGTTCAAATTTGACCTCAGATACTTCATAGCCTGGTGACTGACCCTGGAGATTACCCCCATTGCCTAGCCCTTACCACTCTTCTGCCTTGGAACCAATATACAGTATTGATTCCAAGAAAGAAGGTAAGGGTTTAAAAAAAAATACTTTCCTCACAACCACCAGTGAAGAGGTCATAATAATGCCAGTTGAAGGATCAAGATAAGTGACCTATCCAAGGTTATACAGCTAGGAAAATCAGAACTGGACAGTTGACAATAAACATTTATTAAGTGCATTTTATATGTGAAGCACTGGGATAATAAGGCAAACAACAAGGCAAAAGACAGTCTTTGCCTTCGAGGAGCTAATTACATTCTAATAAGGGAAGACAACATGCAAACAAATATGCACAAATATAAAGGTAAATAGAAAATCATTGACTTCTGGAATTGAGGGGTTGGGAAAGGCTACTTGTGGAAGGTAGGACTTTAGTTGAGGCTTAACAGAAGCCAGGAAAGTCAATAGTTGGAATAGAGAAGAGAGAACATTCTAGCCATGGGGGACCACCAGAGAAAATGACCAAAGCCAAGAGATGGCAGGTGTTGTCTGTGGACCATCCAGGAGGCCAGGGTCACTGGATCAGAGAATGCAGGTTGGGGAGTAAGATGAAAGAAGACTGGAAAGGTAGGAGGGGGCTGGGTTATGAAAGGCTTTGAATGCCAAATCAGAACATTTTTTTATTTGCTCCCAGGAACACGAGGGCCCCTGGAATTTGAGAAGGAAGACGAGGAGGTGATATGATCAGACCTGAGTTTTAGAAAAATCATTTTAGTGGTTAAATGAACACTGATGGGAGGGGAGAAAGACTTGAGATTAACTATATCTAATATAATTGATTTTCTGTGTAATCCTATGTATCTTTGTTCAGAGAAGGGCTCCATAGGCTTCCCCACATGACCAAAGAGGTGTCAAAGTTAAGGCCTCCCTGGCTCAGGGCTCCTTCTAGTTCCAAGTCTCGGATCTAGCGAATAGCCCAGTGAAAAGAACACCAGACTGGCGGAATACGGTCACAACGGATGTGTAGGATCTTGAGAAAGACATTGTCTCAGTTTTCTTACTAGAAACTGAGATGGGAGAATGGGCAGAATGGAGAAGATGCTTTGGAAGTTTGTCCTAACTCGAACCCTTCAGCTCTAAAAAAGTAAGTCCAAAAAACGATTGAAAAAGAGCCAAGAGCATCTCCTGGAAAGAGGTAGTGTTCCAGGAGACGGCTACTGCACATGCGCCAATTGTCGTTTTGCACATGCGCTTTGCGTTACCTCGGATTTTACACCTGCTTCTTTTTTCATATCCAGCCTGAGGGTGTCGCTTCGGGGTCTTACATCATCAAAGTGCGTCACCTCTAGCCTCGGGGTCTTACGTCATCTGGCTGGACGCGCTTGGGTCTATTGAGAGGGAGGGAGAGCCAAGCGGGATGTTGCTATGGAGACGGAGTCACTAGCTCTATCCCGCAGTTCGGTTTGGCCTTCCTCCTCTGGGCGGTAGTCAAGCGTGCGCCGGACCTGGGAGCTGGTGCTGAGACTAGTTGTTGCTCTGGCAACCGCTCTTACCCCGCCCAGTTCCTGGTTTCCTCGAACCACAGTGGGATACCGAGTTTGGAGACAAGAAGATTGGGTTAAAATTCTGACTTTGACTTCCTTGATGGGTAGCCCTGGTGAAGTGACTTAGACTGTGCCTCAGTTCTACCCCTGTAAAATAGGAAGAAGAAGAATAGCGTCTATTTTCCAGGGTGGAAGAGGAAAGCATCACATTACCTGAAGCTTTTTGACTTTGGAACTCTGGTAGATGCAATAACAAAAGTCAGGAGTCCAGAGAACTGAAGGTGATACTCAGCCCTCATCTCTGGCCAGAAAGATAATCGCCTTAAAATGCAGAAAAAGATAGAGACAGTCCAGGATCCTGACTCCAAGAACCTTGGGAAGAGCAGTGTTTGCAATCCAATGCCCACAGCCCTCAGCTTCGGAAGCAACCTCTATGGAGATGCAGCCTGGTGGCAGCGCGTACTGGTGCTTCAGCCCCCTTCTGAAGACCCAGAAAGGAAAGCTCTTGTCTCCAAAGTCTTTGGCACTGTCAAATGATCCCACATCAGAAACTGAGATGATTTTATCAATGGAAATAACATTAAAGAACAAACATGACCCTCTGCTTTCCTGCTCCACCCTAAGGACCAAGGAACTTTGCCAGCTGACTTGAGGATGAAATGAGCAGGGACTTTTACATTTCTAATTGTATCCACAATACATAGCCAGTTGCTTTGTACATAGAAGGTGCTTAATAGTTGTATTACTTATTCATTCATTCATTTTCAGACATGGTCGATGTGGGAATTTGTTTCACTGGACTCTGCTCATTTATAATGAGGGCTTCTTTTTTTAAATATAGAATAGTGGGAGGGACAGATTAAAAATGAATGTAAAATAAATATATGTTTTTAAAAATGAAGCTTTTTTCAGACTTTAAAGTGCATGTAAATGTCTGTTGCTATTATTATTGCCAATATTGAAGTCCAGGCCTCTATACTACAACTCTCAACCTCATTTTAGGCTGTAAATATTGGTTTACAAGGCCATTTTCCCTAGTTTTCCCAAGATGGGGAATTTCTAGTCCAGGTGCATGTAGAAATTAAATGGAAAATGTGGCAACCCCCATTCTATTTGTGGAATAAGCTCAGGGCTGAAGGACCTGGTGATATTCAGCTTGAAGATTCAGGGAGGATATAATAGTTGTATTTCAGTTTCTGAAGAGTTACTGTGTGAAAGAGGGTTTAACCTTGGCCCCAGAGAGCAGAACTGAGGTTCTTCCCACGTTGTTCTACTTTCCAAATCTGTATTGTTTCTAGGCAGGATACAGAGGAGTCAAAGGGGTTCACTTATGACTGATCACACTTATTTGTGAAGCCCATTTTTTTTGAAAGTTGACTATATATATCAGGAATACTAATCTTCATGAATTCAAATCTAGCCTCAGACATTTACCATCAGTGTGTCCCTGGACAAGTCACTCAACCCTGTCTGCTTCAGTTTCCTCATCTGTAAACTGAACTGGAGAAAGAAATGGCAAACCACTTTAGTATATCTTTTAATAAAATTTAACCTCAATTGCAAGTAATAACAAATTTTACCTTTTTTTTTTTAATTTTGAGTCCTGATTCCCTACTTTCTTCCTCTACCCCCTTGCTGAGATGGTAAATAACCTGATACAGATTTTTCATGGGCAATCACATAAACATTTCCCTACATTAATCTATTTGTGAAAGAAAACTCAAACTCAAAAAAATGAAAAGTTTTTTCATGAATGAAAATGAAATAAAGTGATGTATAGAATGATTTTATCTGGATTCCACCAGTTCTTTCTCTGGAAGCAGATGGTTTTTTTTATTGTGTGTCCTTTGGGATTGTCTTGGATCATTGTATTGTTAATAATAGAAAAGTTATTTATATTTGTTCATCAGACAATAATTGCTGTTATTGTGTGCGATATTCTCATTCTGCTTACTTCACTCTGCATCAATTTGTGTAAGTCTTTCCAGGTTCTTCTGAAATCTTCCTGCTTGTCTTATCTTTTAGAATAATAGTATTCCATTACAATGATTGATCACCACCCCCTCCTTTTCCAATTCTTTAGCACCAGAAAAAGAACTGCTATGAATTTTTTTGGTACATATAAGTCCTTTACCTTTTTGTTTTTCAATCTCTTTAGGATACAAATCTAGTAATGGTATTGCTGGGTCAAAGAGTATGAACAGTTTTAAAGCCCTTTGGACATAATTCCAAATTGCCTTTCAGATACTAATGTACTAAAAAGAATAATGAACTGAAAGAATTCCATATGAACTAGAAAGACCTCCAGGAAGTGATGCAGAGTGAAAGGAGAAGAACCAGGAGAACATTATACACAGAGAGTGATACACTGTGGCACAATTGAATGTAATATGTAATGGACTCCTCTACTAGCAGCAATGCAATGATCCAGGACAATTCTGAGGGACTTATGAGAAAGAACGCAATTCACATCCAGAGGAAGAACTGTGGGAGCAGAAAAAAAAACAACTGCTTGATCACATGGGTCGATGGGGATATGATTGCAATCACCCCAGTGCAAATATCAATAATATATAAATAGGTCTTGATCAATGACACATGTAAAACCCAGTGGAATTGCTCGTTGGTTATTGGAGGTGGGGGTAGGAGGTGGTGTGGGAAAGAACATGAATTATGTAACCATGGAAAAATATTCTAAATTAATTGATTAAATAAATAAATTCAGTTCACAACTCCATTAACAATGCATTGGTAGTCTCAACTTTCCCACATCCCTTCCAACTTTTGTCATTTTCCTTTTTGTCATAATAGTCAATCTCATAGGTATGGGGTAGTACCTCAGAGTTGTTTTAATCTGCATTTTTATAATTAATAATGATTTAGGAGACAGCTAAGTGGATTGAGAGCAAGGGTTAGAGATGGGAGGTTCTGACTTCAAATTTGGCCTCAGACACTTCCTGGCTATGTGACCCTGGGCAAGTCACTTACCCCCATTGCCTAGCCCTTACCACTCTTCTGCCTTGGAACCAATACAGTATTGATTCTAAGATGGAAGGTAAAGGTTTTTTAAAAAATAGTGATTTAGAGCATTTTTTCACGTGACTATAGATAACTAATTGCTTTATCTGAGAACTGCCAGTTCATATCTTTCGACCATTTATCAATTGGGTAATGACTTGTATTCTTATACTTTTAACTAATTTCTCTATGTATTTGAGAAATGAGGCCTTTATTAGAGAGACTTACTGTCAAAAAACTTTTTTCATCATGATTACTGTATATTGGACTCCAACCTATTTCCCCTCCAATTAATCCTACTCTCTCTTCTTTCTTCCTGTCCATCCTCCAAAGTGTTTTGCTTCTGACCTCCTCTTACTCCTTTCTCTCCTGTTTTCCTGTAGAGTATGATAGATATCTATACCCAATTGAGTGTGCATGTTCTTCCCTCTTTGAAGGTATAGCATCCATATTTGAGCCAATTCTGATGAGAATGAAATTGAAGAACTCCTCTCGACACTTCTCCCACCTTCTCTTTTACTGTAAAAGCTCTTTTGTGCCTTTCATGTGAGATAATTTACCCTATACTACTTCTCCCTTACCCCTTCTCCCAATGCATTCCTCTTTCTCACCCCTTAATTGTATTTTTTTTTTAGATATTGTCCCAACATATTCAACTCACACCCTTTCCCTCTGTCTATATGTGTCCCTTCTAACTGTTCTAATAATGATAAATTTTACAAGGAGTTACACAAGTATCATCTTCCCATCTAGGAATGTAAACTGTTTAACCTTATTGAATTTTTTGTGATTTCTCTTTCCTGTTTCCCTTTTTATGCTTCTCTTGAGTCTTGTATTTAAGAGTCAAATTTTCTATTCAACTCTGGTTTTTTCATCAGGAATGTTTGAAAGTCCTCTATTTCATTGAAAACCCATTTTTACCCCAAAGGACTATGCTCGTTTTTGCTGTGTAAGTGATTCTTGTTTAAAATCCTGGCTCCTTCATCCTCTGGAATACCACATTCCAGGCCCTAGGATCCTTTCATGTAATCCTTTAATTTAAAGCTGCTAAGTCCTGTGTTATCCCAATTGTGGTTCTATTTGAATCGTTTCTTCTTGAATACTTGCCATATTTTCTCTTTGACCTGGCAGTTCTGGAATTTGGCTATGATGTTCCTGGGAATTTGCATTTGAGGATCTTTTTTTAGTAGGGTTTGATAGATTCTTTCTATTTCTATTTTACTCTCTGGTTCTGGAATATCAGGGATATCTGAGATGTTTTCTTGATAATTTCTTTTTTTGAACCCTTATCTTCTTTGTTAAAATTGATTCTAAGTATTGGTTCCAAGGCAGAAGAGAGGTAAGGGCTAAGCAATTGGGATTAAATTATTTTCCCAGGTTCACTCAGTTAGGAAATATCTGAGGTCAAATTTGAATCCAAGGCCTCCCAACTCTAAACCTGGTGCTCAATACACTGAACCACCTACCACATCACCCCCCCCCCCCGCCCCCCCGCCTTGATAATTTCTCAAAAGATGATGTCTAGGCTCTTTTTTTTTTTTATCCTGGCTTTCAAATCATCCAGTAATGCTTAAATTATCTCTCCTAGACCTACTTTCCAGGTCAGTTTTTTTTTCCAGTGAGATACTTCACCTTTCCTTACATTTTTTCATTTTTTGACTTTGTTTTGTTTCTTGATGTCTTGTAGAGTCATTAGTTTCCACTTTTCCAATTCTAATTTTTAAAAAGTTATTTTCTTCAGTAAGTTTTTGTACCTTCTTTTCCATTTGGCTAATAATCCTGCTTTTCTAGAAGCTTTTCTCTTTGGTAGATTTTTGTTACTCTTTAACTAATTGGTCTATTCTATTTTTCAAAGTATTATTTTCTTTAGTTTTTTGTCCCTCCTTTACCAAGATATCAACTTTTTTTCTTGATTTTCTTACATCATTTGTCTTATTTGATTTTTAAGTCCTTTTTTAATTCCTCCAGTTACTCTTTTGGGGCTAAGACCAATTTATATTATTCTTCAAGGCTTTGGATAGAGGAGTTTTGACTTTTTGTCTTCTAAGTTTGTGTTTTGGTCTTCCCTTTTGCCAAGGTGGAACCTGCCTTGCCCCACTGTTCAGTACTCAGTTCTGTTATGACAGGAATTTGGTGAGGAATGAACAAGAGGGAAACATATAAAAATTTCAGATTTATTGGTTGGAAAGGGGAGGAAGGAACAGGGGTTAGGAGAATTTCTACACGTTACCTTACACTCTAATTTCTACAAATCTTTCTAAAACAATCTTATTAAGCTAAGCAGTCATTTTCCCCAATAACCAGGTCTCACAAATGGAGTCCAAATGGGCCAGGATCTTCAGTTGATGTGTCCAAACAGTCCAGAGGTGAAGTCTGTCCTCCATCTTCTTTACTCAAGCTGCCAGCAGCCAGATTAAAAGATTTTCTCTCTTCAGTTGTTATTAGGAGAAGCAGAAACCTGTTTTCCAAGCCTTTCCAATCAAGGTCCTTCCAGGAGACAGGTACCCAGACAATTGGGACTAGAACCTTTCCCCAGATCTCCAGCCTTCGGCTCCCATGTGACTCTCAGTCACCACATGCTCCTGTCAATCACTCTGACTTACGCACCACTCAGTTTGTTGCAAAACATTCTTTGTCTATCAAAGCTCTCACAGGGATGCATCAGACCCTTCCTGCTGACCTTCCAAGTTTTCTTGGCATGAAAAATTGTTTTACCTCATCCTTTTGTGGGCTCTGTCACTCCAGATTTTGTTTTGAGGCATAATATCAAAATTGTTTAGAGGGTAATTTGATAGCAATCAAACGGATCTGTGTCCCTTCTCCACCATCTTGGTTCTGCCCTACCCAACTCCAGTATCTTTGACAAGAAAACAGCAAGTGAAGTCACAGAGTCAGACATGGCTGAAAACAACTGAACAAATTGGAAGAAAGAAAAAGATTTCAGGCATGAGTAGGTGGCTCTATGGATGAAGAGACAAGCTTAAAGATGGGAGGTCCTGGGTTCAAATCTTGCCTCATATATTTCCTAGCTATGTGGTTCTGGGCAAGTCACTCAACCCCCATTGCCTAGCCCTTATCACTCTTCTGCCTTGGAACCAATGCTTAGTATTGATTCTAAAATGGAAAGCAAGGATTTTTTTTTTCTAAAACCCTTACCTTCCATCTTGGAGTCAATACTGTGTATTGGCTCCAAGGCAGAAGAGTGATAAGGGTAGGCAATGGGGGTCAAATGACTTGCCCAGAGTCACACAGCTGGGAAGTATCTGAGGCCAGATTTGAACCTAGAACCTCCCGTCTCTAGGACTGGCTCTCAATCCACTGAGCTACCCAGCTGCCCCCCAAGGATTTTTTAAAAAGAAAGAAAGGAAAGGATTTCAACAGGTAGCAATAGAAATGACTTTCCTCCCAGGCATGTAGGAAAATCCACCCAGAGATAGACTCTCGTTAGATCCTTGAGAGATGTTGCCTTATTTGACTTCATAGCTCTTCCCCGAACCCCTAGCATGTAAAAGGAAAGGAATACATATGTGTCAAGTGAATAATTGTCCAGAAAGAGCCCATGGAATCAAACAGGAAAAGGAAAAAGGGATGACTTGCCTTTGGGGATTTGAAAAAGGCCTTTGATAACCATAAGGTTTTCCTTGAAACAAAGACACAACTTTTTTAGACCAACATTCATCCTGTCTGTATAGCCAAAAGTCCTCCAGTACTGCATTTCTTTCTTTCTTTTTTTTTAAACCCTTACCTTCCGTCTTGGAGTCAATACTGGGTATTGGCTCCAAGTCAGAAGAGTGGTAAGGGCTAGGCAATGGGGGTTAAGTGACTTGCCCAGGGTCACACAGCTGGGAAGTGTCTGAGGCCAGATTTGAACCCAGGACCTCCCATCTCTAGGCCTGGCTCTCTATCCACTGAGCCACCCATCTGCCCCCTCAGTACTGCATTTCTGAAGAATGGGAATGAGTGACCCAAAAAAAGCACTGGAAAAGGATGAATGAATGAATGAATGAAAACGTGTTAAGTCTCTACTATGGGCAAAGCATCGGAAATATGGATAGAAAAGGAAGACAGCCCCTACTCTCAGTAGCTCTGTCACCAGGCTGCTTCTCCCTAGGGGCTGCTTCCCAGGATGATGGTTGTAAGCCCTGGTAGGGTAGATGAATGGCAATTCCCAAGGCCCCCTGGTTCAGGATCCTGGCTTATCTCTGTAGGGTCTGAGGGAAGATGGCGGTCAAGGGGGTGGTAGTGATCTCCCTTGCCCAGTCCACGCTACCTCCCGTCTCCCTTGGGGGGCTCAGCCAGGCTGGCTTGCTGCCCTGTGCAGGGCAGGTGGCTGACAGCTGGTGGGGTTGGGCGACTTCTTCGTCCCAGGAATGATGGTCTGGGGAATGTTGCCACACCCAGAGCTTTAGGACTTATCTGCCTGTTGGTAGCAGTTGGTCAGCAGTTGTTGCTGGTGGTGAGGAGGAATGTGGGCCCCTTGTCTACAGGGATTTCTCCCTTTGATGCATGGGAGCTGGGCTGGAAGCAGCTCTGATGCTATGAGGAGTATTTCTATTCTCATAGGCTATGCGGCTCAGGATCCTGGGATGACGCCTTTGGGGTCTGAGGGGACATGATGGTCAAGCCAGTGGAAGTGGCCGCCCCCTCCCTCTCCCTGAGCCCCAGCTAGGCTGGCTTGCCTGTCCCGTGTGGAGCACTTGGATGCCCCTTGATGGGGTGGCTGGCCCCTTCTCCGTAGCAGTTGCTTCTCAAAATGAAATAGCAACGAGGGCTGGACATGAACCCAGTGTAGCCCGTTATTAACAATGAATTTCGAAAGCGACTTAAGGAAAGGAGTCCCCAAGTGTGTGACGGATCTAGAAGGGAAGCTGATCACAGGCTGAGATAACTGATGGAAAGACCTTATCCATACCCATAGCCTAACTGATAGACCCTATCAATGTCCATGAAATGTCAAGAGAAAGGGAGAGAGGACGCTGGCACACGGGTGGACCACCATGGCACACGGGTGATGGGCTGGCAAGGAGGGGTTTCAGGCTATGTTGTTGGAGGGAGCCCACGGTCCTTGTAGAGCTCACACATGGATGGAAATGCTGAAAATATGAAGATGATCACGGTCTTCATCCGGAGTTACAACCCAGGACATGAGTTCTTAACCCGGAATCGACAAAAAGAGTTCAGGGGGCCGGTGAACTTAGGGGAAACGACGTCTTTATTTTTACCAACTTCTAACTCAAAGGTAGCATCTCCTTTAATTATTTAAGAGCATATTCTGAGTTTGAAATATCCTAATATCTATTTTTAAATGTAATATTTTAAATATTTAAAAAACATATTTACCCAACTGCCAAGGGGGTCCCCGACATAAAACAGGTTAAGATCTCCCATCTAGAAAGTCCACTGAGTGAGAAAACAAGTATAAGGTGATTCCCCAGAAATCATTAAGCCCTGTGCAAAAGTTTAGATTAAAAACACCATTATAAACATCATAAAAGGGGGCAGCTGGGTAGCTCAGTGTGTTGAGAGCCAGGCCTAGAGACAGGAGGTCCTGGGTTCAAATCTGATCTCAGCCACTTCCTAGCTGTGTGACCCTGGGTAAGTCCCTTGACCCCCATTGCCTAGCCCTTACCATTCTTCTGCCTTGGAGCCAATACACAGTATTGACTCCAAGACGGAAGGTAAGGGTTTTAAATAAATAAATAAACATCATAAACAATAAATACTCATTTCCCTTCCTTTCTTCCTCACTTATTTCTCTCCATCTTTACCTTTTGCTTATGCTTCTTGAAGAGCAGATTGAGATATCCATGGAATGAGGAGGAATGTTGATTAGCTAAAATCTGGCCTTACATTTACCTCTGGGAGAATATGCAACACGTGAAGTATTTAATTAAAATAATCTAATAAGGGGGCAGCTAGGTAGCTCAGTGGATTGAGAGCCAGACCTAGAGATGGAAGGTCCTAGGTTCAAATCTGGCCTCAGACACTTTCCAGCTGTGTGACCCTGGGCAAGTCACTTGACCCCCATCGCCTAGCCCTTACCACTCTTCTGCCTTGGAACCAATACACAGTATTGATTCCAAGATGAAAGGAAAGGGTTTAAAAAAAATACCAATCCAATAAGTAAATACATTAATATAATAATTCAGACCATTATTGATGATCATTTTGCTGGATAGGGTCAGTAGGTTACTCTGATTCTTCTACTAGCTTTGTTCCAAAAGTCCATTTAAGAAGTCACTGTTCCAGCCCTCCCATTTTACAGATGAGATCACAAAGGCCCATAGTGATTTTGCCAGGTTATAAATGCCAAAGGATGGATTTGAACCCAGGATGCTTGGTGCAAGATTCAGTGATCTTTTCAATGCCCCATGACTCAAGGGGTCTCTCCCCAATCCTCTAGGGATGCTCTTCATAGATGGAGAATGAGGGCAAGGGTTTCTCATGTTTTTTTCTGACATGGACCAACCTGGAGGTCAGAACTAACCTGGGAAGTAGCGTTAGGGAGTATAAGCATCCTCCCTAAACTTTGGGCAGGGACTGTCTCAGACTAAAGGTCTGCCATCTTGAATCGTACTCCAATTTCTTGTCTGTCATCCCTCCCTTCCATCTGGATGGACCAGAAAGTCCAAGCAGTGGAAGGTCCAATTGAACACCTCCCTCCCTTCATGGCGGAGATAGAGGTCTAAAGCTATGGAACATTGCGTCCATTTTCAGACTTATTCGCTGTGATCCAGATAGGAAATATTGTCAGATAAGGGAATCAAGACAAAGAGAAGTGGGCAATCATAATAGCACGAGTAGGATCCTTATTGCTTTCATACTGAATAAGCTTTGAATCAATTACTATTAGTGATTTCAGGAATATTGGTGATTCTGGACGATCCAAGCCTGGGATTCCAGATTAATCACTAATACTTTTAGCATCTAATAATTAGGAAAATGGGAGACTAGGTGGCACAGTAGATAAAGCACCAGTCAGAAAGACCCAAGTTCAAACCCAGCCTCAGACACTTACTGTGTGACCCTGGGCAAGTCACTTAACCTTGTTTGCCTCAGTTTCCTCATCTGTAAGATCAATGGGAAAAGAAAATGGCAAACTACTTGGGAGTCTTTGCCAAGAAAACCCCAAATGAGGTCACAAAGAGTTGGACATGACTGAAAATAACTGAACAATTGTTTGTGATATCAGATATATCGTCACTTCTGGATGATCTAAAACTGGGACGATTGATCAGTGATACATGTAAAACCCTGTGGAATTGTGCATCGGCTCTGGGTGGGGGGAGGAGGGAGGGAAAGAACATGAATCATGTAACCATGGGAAAATATTTTAAATTAATTAATTAAATAAAAATTTTCAATTAAAAAAATAAAATAAAATGAGGACAACCTAGAACAGTAAAAATTTGTAACTGGCCGTGGAATTCCAGATTAATCACTAATTCTTTTGGCATCTCTAAGGGGGAGAAAGTACGAAACGGTAGAAAGAGTTCAAATCCTATCTCTGACGATACCAAATCGTTTCCATTTCCTTGGACTTCAGTTTTCTGATCTGAAAATAATAGTAATAATAATAAGGACCAGGGAGGTATTCTGGAAGACCTCTACAGTCTCTTCCAGATTTATAGGTATAGAAATTTCTCTAACTTCTCGTTTTTCTTCATTCATTCCATCCAAACCAGCCTAGATGACATGTACAAAGTGAAGCATCTTCTACTTACCCTGGATAGATTTTGCATACAAGAACAAGGTTATGACTGTGTCTAGCCAGTGTCCAGATGCCTCATTTGCATTAATTCAATGAAATATATCCAATATCTATTATGCTTCTGCGCTAGGAGGCAAAGGCAAAATTGAGGCAGCCCTTGCCTTCAAGGAGCTGACATTCCCCTGGGGGAAAACACTGTACAAAAACCTGGAGCAGCATATTCTCTGTGACTGTCTTTGGGGATCATTAGCATCCTTCTGGGCTCAGCTCTCTGCTTCCTCCTACAGGAGACCTTCCTGGATTTCACCCTGTCTGCCCTCCCCAGTTGGTGATTTCCACCTGCCCACAAAATGACTTGGTCCTTTTCCTGTATAGATTTTGCCATTTATGTATCATGGGGTCCCCCCGCACCCCCAGGGGAACACTAGCACCTTGAAGGCAAGGGCTGCTTCATTTTTGCCTTCGCTTCCTCGGTCCTAGCGTGTAGCCTGACACACAGCAGGAGCATAATAGACACTTGATGCTTTTAATTGAATTAATGCAAATGAGGCATTTGGACACTGAAGACTGTCTTTGACACAGTCATCCCCTTGCTCCCATCAGCAGATTTGGGAGTCCCGCCTGCCAAGTCCAATTGGCTGCTTAATAAAGATGGAAAAACATTCATGTCATTTCTCCTGGACCAGGAATAAATCCAGGCCTGGGTTAGGCCTGTTTGCATCTGATTCAGTGTTTACTCCCGGAGTGAGGTCAGTTCCCAGAACAGCTGGGCTTTTCCTGCAGCCCTCAAAGGTGCTAGCTGACCCAAGCTTCCCAGCTGGAGTCTGACCTTCCTCCTCAGCCTTCCCGGCGGGCGCACTCCAGGCATCCCCTCACTACAGCTGGGCACCCTGTCCCCACCTCCCCACTTTCCACAGCAGCAGATTCAAAGACAGAACAGGATGCTGCAAGGCCACCTCGATGACATTCTAGCACTATTTGGGTCCTCTCCCTCCATGCCCCCAGCACAAAACTGAGCTCCCCAAGCTGCCTCGAGCAGCGGCCACCCTCTTCTGAACTCTCCACTCTGCTGGGAAACAGGGTGGTTACTTTTTTTTCTTTCCTTCATTTATTACAGGACAACTCATACCACTTGTGTGGTACAAGAGTGACTCAGAAATGCCTTGGAAGTGACCTTGAAAGGTAATGATGTCTCACTGTTCTTATTTGAAGGGGAAAAAAACTATAGCTAATCTCAAGCCTTGTTTTTGTAGAGAGAAAAAATGTCCTGGGACGTTTCTTCAGCTGCCAGCTCCATAGGAAGGGGTTCTCCAGAAACCAAAGGGCTCTCCTGGCAATCAGAGGCTGGGACGGTCCTTAGAACTTCAGAGAAACTTGGGAAGATTTGTCTGAATTGATGCAAAGCAGAACCAGGAGAACAATTTACCCCAGAGGTAAAGGGAAACAGAACTCGGAGACATCGGGAATCAGAGGCTGGGAACATCCTTAGAATTTCAGAGAAACTTGGGAAGATTTGTCTGAATTGATGCAAAGCAGAACCAGGAGAACAATTTACCCCAGAGGTAAAGGGAAACAGAACTCGGAGACATCGGGAATCAGAGGCTGGGAACATCCTTAGAATTTCAGAGAAACTTGGGAAGATTTGTCTGAATTGATGCAAAGCAGAACCAGGAGAACAATTTACCCCAGAGGTAAAGGGAAACAGAACTCGGAGACATCGGGAATCAGAGGCTGGGAGCATCCTTAGAATTTCAGAGAAACTTGGGAAGATTTGTCTGAATTGATGCAAAGCAGAACCAGGAGAACAATTTACCCCAGAGGTAAAGGGAAACAGAACTCGGAGACATCGGGAATCAGAGGCTGGGAGCATCCTTAGAATTTCAGAGAAACTTGGGAAGATTTGTCTGAATTGATGCAAAGCAGAACCAGGATAATAATTTGCCCCAGAGGTAAAGGGAAACAGAACTGGGAGACATCAGGAATCAGAGGCTGGGAGCATCCTTAGAATTTCAGAGAAACTTGGGAAGATTTGTCTGAATTGATGCAAAGCAGAACCAGGAGAATAATTTACCCCAGAGGGAAAGGGAAAGAGCACTGGGAGACATCAGAACTCTGATCTTTGCAGGGACTTGAGAAGGCTGGTAGTGAAGCATCTCCTACCTCTGAGCAGAGAGGGAATGGATGATAGGTGTGGGGTGAAGCATATGCTGTTGGACATGACCAGAGCATGATTTTTTTTGATGGTTGTCTCCTCTCTGGGTTAAGTTCCCAACTCTCACAGAGCAGAGCTCTCCTTAGGCAGCTGGGTAGCTCAGCTTCTTAGGGTACTAGACCTGGAATTGGGAAGACCTGAGTTCAAATTTGGTCTCAGACATCCACTAACTGTGTGACCCTGGGCAAGTCACTTCACCCCTAGTTATGTCCATTTCTTCAAATGTAAAATGAGGATAATAATAGCATCTGTTGGGGCAATGAGGTGACTCAAAGGATAGAGAGCCATTCCTAGAGATGGGAGGTCCTGGGTTCAAATATGACCTCAGACACTTCCCAGTGGTATGACCCTGGACAAGTCACTTAACCCCCCATTGCCTAGCCCTTACTATTCTTCTGCCTTGGAACCAATACACAGTTTTGATTCTAAGACAGAAGGTCAGGGTTGTAAAAAAAATTTTTTTAAACCTAACTAAAAATAAAAGAATCTTTTCAAAGATTAAATTTTCTAAAGTCCACTTGGTATCTCTAGCATGGCCAAGGTCGAAACAAGCTTCTATCATAGCCTTGGCACCAGCTTCCTAACCTCAGCTTGATTTTTTTTAAAATTAGAAACCAAACCAAATAACTAAGAAATAGGTAAGCTTTGCTGGGCTTGGAAACAGACAACTTCAGCGGCTACAGGTTTATTGAAAAGGGGCCTGGAAAATGACATCGGAAAAATTCCCAGAGTAGGAGGAAGGTTCCGGGCAATGGTAAGTTCAACTTTTAAAAAACAAAAGTTTCCAGGCTTCAGGATGGACAGACTCCTGGCATCGGTGCCATAACCCCAGACTTCTACCAGAAAACAGTAAGACGGTGTCCCTTGGGTGAAGATGGGGTAAATCCATGAGTGCACCATCCCTTGCATTGTGTGCCTATTTAGCATTTAGGCCTCCTTGCTCCTGAGGAACACTTACTATTAAATATAAAAACAGCAATGAATCTCATCTCAGAAAGGCAATTGAAGCCTGGTATGGCAGCCCTGGCCCATAATGCCTTTCACTGGGGGGGGGGGAGCTCCAGAGTTCACACCCCCATAGGGCTTCCAATTTGGTATCCACACTAAGACTGGGACCAATTTAGTGATTCTAGGGGAGCACGAGTCCACCAGGCTGGCTGCCTGAGGAGGTCTGAACCAGCTCTGGCCAAGGCTTCAGGGATGATTGGGTCCTGAAGCCAGATGGGGAGACCTAGTCTGAAAAAAAAAAGAAGATGTAGAATGTCTCCAACAGACTCCCCTCCTCCCCCCATCCCAGAACTCTTTTCATAAGGAAGTTTTAAAATAAATCTTCTAGACCTCAAACCCAAATGTTCTTTACTATTTTCTACCCACTCTGAAGAGAATTCCCTTCTCTGCAGTATTCTCCCAGGCTTTGTCTTCTTTCAATTTATCCCATCCTTTTTTTAAACACAAATCATATTTTCTCCCTTTGTGCTACTCAGAGGTGTGAGGATGTGAGCTAAATTAATTTCGATCGCTTTCCAAATAAAGTTGGATTGTTTTTCAATATCTCCTCTTACCTAGTAATAGAGAAAGTTCCCTCCCCTCATCTATATTACCAAATGTGCTTTGAAGTCAGAGAGAGAGAAGGCAAACAGATGAAGCCACCTGGAATCTTATGGATTTAAACTGGAATTTCTCTGTTCTTCCTTTGTTTCTCTCTCCCTCCCTTCTCTTTTCTCCCTTTCTCTTCTTGCTTCCTTCTCTCTCCTTTCCCTATCTGTCTCTCTATTCTCTCATCCTCTCCCTCCCTCCCACCTTCTCCTTTTCTCTCTCATTTTCTCTCCTCTCTCTCCATTCTCTCTCTGTCTCTGTCTCCATTCTTCCTCTCCCTCCTCTCTCCCATTCTCCTCTATCCATTCTCTCTCTCTCTCTCCATTCTCTCTCCATTCTCTCTCTGTCTCTGTCTCTCTCTCCTCTCTCCATTCTCTCTCTGTCTCTCTGTCTCTCTCTCTATTCTCTCTCTCCTCTCTCCATTCTCTCTCTCTGTCTCTCTCCCATTCTCCTCTCTACATTCTCTCTCTCTCTGTCTCTCTGTCTCTCTCTCTGTCTGTCTGTCTGTCTGTCTCTCTCTCTCTCTCTCTTCTTGCTCTCCCTCCTCTCTCTCTCTCTGCCTCTCTCTCCCATTCTCCTCTCTCCATCCTCTTTCATTTCTACTCCCCCTGTCTCTCCTCTCTCCATTTCCTCTCCATTCTCTCTCTTTCTATTCTCTGTCTCTCCCTCTCTCTCCCTCCTTCCCTCTCTCTCTGTCTCTGTTTCTCCCTCTCTCTCCCTTCCTCCCTCCCTCTCTCTCTCTCTGTCTGTCTCTGTCTCTCTCTCCTCTCTCCATTTTCCTCTCCACTCTCTCTCTCTTTCTATTCTCTGTCTCTCCCTCTCTCTCCCTCCTTCCCTCTCTCTCTGTCTCTGTTTCTCCCTCTCTCTCCCTTCCTCCCTCCCTCTCTCTCTCTGTCTGTCTCTGTCTCTCTCTCCTCTCTCCATTTTCCTCTCCACTCTCTCTCTCTTTCTATTCTCTGTCTCTCCCTCTCTCTCCCTCCTTCCCTCTCTCTGTCTCTCTCTCTCTCTCTCTCTCTCTCTCTCTCTCTCCCTTCCTCCCTCCCCCCTCTCTCTCCATTCTCTTTCTGTCTGTCTCTGTCTCTCCCTCTCCCTCCTCTCTCTCTGTCTCTGTCTCTATCTCTCTTTCTCTCTGTCTCTCTCTCTCCTCTCTGTCTCTGTCTCTCTCTCCCATTCTCCTCTCTCCATCCTCTCTCATTTCTACTCCCCCCTTTCTTTCCTCTCCATTTTCCTCTCCGTTGTCTCTCTGTCTCTCTCATAATACCTGAGGTCCCACACCTAACTGAGTTCCTACCATGTAGTCAGCACTTAATAAATGTTTGTTGCCTTAACTTGAAGTACAGACAAATGTTTGGGCTGGGACAGTCTACCCAAGCAACCCTTAAATGGCTGTGTATCAGATACTGTGCTTGTTTTCCTGGTTAGTGTGCTGCCTCCTTGCCTTTGCCAGTGCTGTGCTCCATGCCTGGAATGCTCCCTCCCTCAGCCCAGCTTCCCTTTAAGACTTAACTTCTTCCCACCTTCTATAGGAGGCCCATTCCACTCTCTGCCACGCCACCCCCTGTTTGATAGTGCTCCCTTTCCTAGCCCCAGAATAACTCAAAATGGGTTTGAACATGGTCTATTGTGAATCTAGTTTTCTGTCTACACCACCACTCTCTGCCCAGCCCCAGACTATGAATGGCTTGTATTGAATAAATCCCAGGCTTATCAGTTTAGAGCTAGAAGGAACCTCGGAGCCCTCCCATCTTCCAGATGAGAAAACTGAGGCCGGGAAAAGTTAAGTCACTTGCCCAAAGTCAGTGGGGGAGTGTCAGAGGCAGGATGTGTCTCCTAGGAGAGATTTCAGGAATGCCTCTCCCAGAGGACTTCCCACCTCCCAGATCTTTAGTCCTGCACGTTCTGAAGGTTTATTGCCTCTAGGAAAAGAGCAGGAGGGAAGAAAAGCCTTCTTTGATTGAAGAATGCAGGTGCTTGCTACTCTCGCGGAGCCAAATGACTCCTACCTACTTCCAAGCCCCTTACTCCAGAGGAAACCATCTGAAATGCTGTCTGCCGGCTGAGCCAGCCCTTCAATGGAACTGTTGAGCTGCTGGGATTTCTCAGCGGGCGGCAGGCAGCAGAGGCAGGCAGGTGTCCATTACTGGGGATTTCCGGAGAGAACTCTGGAAAGCTGATGCCCAAGCCATGGGAAAAGGGAAAGCCTCCAGCCAACAGCCTGGCTGGAAACTTTGTGTAAGAGACACCTGGAGGAAGGCGAGCAGCCTTCCATCCCAGCCTGCCCGGCCTCACTGGATTAACCCTTGCCATGCTGGAGGCTAGAGTAGTGGCTGCCTCTCTCTATCAGATTTCTCCAGGAAGGGATGGAGGGCGGGTGTGAGTGGGGATAAGGCTTGAAAAATAGCTCAAAGCCCAGTGAATGACCTCCAAACAGATCGTCAGAAATATGGATCACAGAGCTAGAGCCAGAGGGGAACTCAGAAGCCATCTAGCCCAGCCCCCTCCTTTTACAGATGGGGAAACTGAGGCTCATAGAAATGAAGTGACTTAGAAAGCTAGAATTAGCCCTGAGAGGCCATCTAGCCCAGACCCTTCCTTTTACAGATGAGGAAACTGAGGCTCATAGAAATGAAGTGACTTAGAAAGCTAGAATTAGCCCTGAGAGGCCATCTAGCCCAGACCCTTCCTTTTACAGATGAGGAAACTGAGGCTCATAGAAATGAAGTGACTTAGAAAGCTAGAATTAGCCCTGAGAGGCCATCTAGCCCAGACCCTTCCATTTACAGATGAGGAAACTGAGGCTCATAGAAATGAAGTGACTTAGAAAGCTAGAATTAGCCCTGAGAGGCCATCTAGCCCAGACCCTTCCTTTTACAGATGAGGAAACGGAGGCTCATAGAAATGAAGTGACTTAGAAAGCTAGAATTAGCCCTGAGAGGCCATCTAGCCCAGACCCTTCCATTTACAGATGAGGAAACTGAGGCTCATAGAAATGAAGTGACTTAGAAAGCTAGAATTAGCCCTGAGAGGCCATCTAGCCCAGACCCTTCCATTTACAGATGAGGAAACTGAGGCTCATAGAAATGAAGTGACTTAGAAAGTTAGAATTAGCCATGAGAGGCCATCTAGCCCAGACCCTTCCATTTACAGATGAGGAAACTGAGGCTCATAGAAATGAAGTGACTTAGAAAGCTAGAATTAGCCCTGAGAGGCCATCTAGCCCAGACCCTTCCTTTTACAGATGAGGAAACTGAGGCTCATAGAAATGAAGTGACTTAGAAAGCTAGAATTAGCCCTGAGAGGTCATCTAGCCCAGACCCTTCCTTTTATAGATGAGGAAATCGAGACCTTGGGAGCTCTGATGATGGTCAGTAGGCATCATTCAAATGCAAGTTCCCTCTTTTCAGAGCCAGTATTCTTTCTACTATGCCATGAGCCCCCCTTTTCTTGGTCTTATTCAAAAAGTGTTTTTTTTAAGATTCTGAGTGACCTCAGTGTTTTCAAGGAAAATATTCCAGATCAAAAGACACTTCTGCAACTTTATCATACGCCGTGTATGAATGCTTAATTATGTCCCTTAAGGGTCCATAACCACCTGTCACTACCAGTTTCACAAATGAGAACTGAGCTGGGTTAAACAACTCACACACGGGCAGATTTATTCTCTCTTCCATCCTCCAGCCCTACCACCCAATTAAATCTTTCTGACCCAAAGTTTCCCCTTTTTTTCATTTCTAGGGGGGAAAGAAAGCTAATGCTTAACTACATTTCTTTTAAAAAATTGAACGCAAAGGCATTGGGTCTTTATTTTGGATGAGAAAAGGCGAGTTTCTTGCTTAAAGAGTCTCAGAATGCAAAACCCAAGACGCATTATTTCTTACTCTGTTTGGGGGGACTTTCCTGTGGTAAACACATTTTGTTTTCAAAACAACTCTGGAAGAAGTCTAGAAGAAATACCCTGGGCTCTAGAAAAGGGCCTGAAAAGAAGGCGGGACAGTTGGCTTAAAGGCAGTGTAAGCATGTTTATAGACTCATTTCTTTTCCCACTTATTCCATTTAAAACATTCACACCTGGCCCTTGAAAAGTTCGCCCCTCATTTCTTTTTTTTTTAAACCCTTCCCTTCCATCTTAGAATCAGTACTGTGTATTGGTTCCAAGGCAGAAGAGTGGTAAGGGCTAGGCGATGGGGGTCAAGTGACTTGCCCAGAGTCACACAGCTGGGAAGTGTCTGAGGCCAGATTTGAACCCAAGACCTCCCGTCTCTAAGCCTAGCTCTCAATCCACTGAGCTACCCAGCTGCCCCCTTGCCCCTCATTTCTAAAAGGTACTTTCCATGCATCCCTGACTCACTTGCACACATGCTATTTTCAGCTGCTGTTTAGAGTGCTTCTTCCTATATTAAGAAGGTTGGGAAGAAAAAGCCGTTGAGCTCCCAGAGACACTGGGGAGTTGGAATCTTCTCCCAAGGATCCTTCTACTGGCCACAGATAAAAAGGAACAAGAGAATTCTGGGAAAAGCGAGTTTAGAAAACATGAACTGTGGCCTTTGTGGTTCATCGATCTATCAACAAAGCATTTAGTAAGAGTTTACTATAAGGCACCAAGATGTTGAAGCTAGGGGCGGCTAGGTTGGAGATGGGAAGGATGGGGTAGGGTCCTGGTTTCAAATTTGACTTTGGACACTTCCTAGCTGTGTGACCCTGAGCAAGTCACTTAACCCTAGTTGCCTAGCCCTTGTTGCTCTTCTGTCTTGAAGCCTACTCTCAATATCAATTCTAAAACAGAAGATAAGGGTTAAATATATATATATATATATATATATATATATATATATAGTGGCTAAAGAGACAATTCCAGGACCAGGAAGACTTGGTTGCCAGTTTTCCCACTGCCCCATGCTAGCTATGTGATCCTGAAGAAATCATTTAACCTCCAAATGCTCTGATAACTCTCTAAGACTATAAATTGCTGGGGGGAAAAAAGGGATGGCTTGCCTAAGAGGAAGAGTCAATGAAAGTACTCTATGCCAATGGCATCATGGGTCCATTCTCTGATGCTAGTCACTGTCTCTCTATTTACTGTGTCCCAGGAACCCTTAAATGCTGGAGATACAAAGAAAAGCAAAACAAAACAGAAAAGCAGCCCCACCCTCATGGAGGAAGAGACAACTTGCATATAAATACATAAATACTGAGTGGAAGTAGGGATGGTTAGGTGGTGCAGTGGTTAGAGCTCTAGGTCTGGAGTCAAGAAGACTTGAGTTCAAATCCAACATTAGATACTTATTAGCTGTGCAACCCTGGGCAAATTGCTTCACCTCTGTCTGCCTCAGTTTTCTCATCTGTAAAATGGGAATAATAATAGCACCTACCTCCCAGGACTGTTGTGAGTATTAGATGATTGTAAGGCACTTGGCACAGAGCAGATGTATGTCAAGGTCTATTCCTTTCCCCCTATAAAGTAACCTTAGAAGGGAAGCCACTGATGTGAAGGGATGGGGGATGGGAATGGCCTTCCAAAGGAGGTAGCATTTGAGCTGAAAATTGAAGGAAGGTGGGAGTAAGAAGGAAAACTATTTCAGGTGTGGCCACAGCTAAGACAAAGAGGCAGGAGCATAGTATGTGAAGAAGAGACAAGAGACCAACATGGCGGAACCATTAAGTATGTAGAGGGGAATAAGAAGACTAGGGAGGTAGGAAGATCCCAGGCTGGGAAGAGTTCTACATGCACAGCAAAGATTTCTTTCCCAATCTTTAAAGAGTCACAGAATGTTCCAATTGGAAGGGATCTTGGAAATCTTCTAGGCCCACCTTGAAAACATCCCTGTCAGATGGCCAGGCAGACCATTCCCCACTTCCCACCACCAATATGATTTCTATTTAAAGGACGAAGAAATCAGATGTTGAATACCTCTTCAGGTTCACCTAGCTTTGTCTAACACAACTCATGGAAACTTCTCAGCACAGATTCTCCATTTAATGGCACAGGATTCCTAATTCAGGGATGGCCAGTGTCTGTTACTGCCTATTGGAATTCAGGAGAGGGAAAAGAAAAGCCAAAAAAAGGAGAGACACCGAAAGACAGAGAGAGCAAGAGACAAATAGATAGACAGAGAGGGAGGGGGAGAGACAGAGACAGAGAGAGACAGAGAGGGAGTATAAGCTTCAGGGAAAGGTCTTGAAGAGTGAGCATGCCAAATGAGATGGAACAGACATTCACGGAGAAAAAAACTAGAGGGAGAAATGGTGGGCACAGAAAGAATCTTTATGCCTAGGCCTGTCCTCAACTCCATCTTGCCAACTCCACTAGTGATGGTCAAGCCATGAAAAGTGATTTGTATCATGGCAGCTAACTGACTCAGTGGATTGAGAGCCAGGCCCAGAGACAGGAGGTCCTAGGTTCAAATGTGGCCTCAGATACTTCTTAGCTGTTTGACCCTGGACAAGTCATTTAACCCCAAATGCCTAGCCCTTGTTGCTCTTCTGCCTTGAAACCAATACACAGTATCAATTCTAAGACAGAAGGTAAGGGTTAAAAAAAAAAAGAAAGAGAATGAAGAGGGGGCAGATAGGTGGCTCAGTGGATAAAGTACCAGGCCTAGAGATGGGAGGTCCTGGGTTCTGTCAGTCGCTGATAGTTGTGGGAAGTTGGCTGCTGGGCCTGAGTTGGTTGTTGGTAGTGTGGTTTTGTGATTAGTTGATGGTTGGCATTTAGTTGCTGGAATATAAAGGTGGGCCTGAACTTACTGAGAGAGCTTTTGGCTTTAGCCTTTAGAGGGCTTTTTGCCTTTTGGGTTTGGGGCTTTTGGTTTGGACTGGAAGGTTTGGAAGAGTTTTTTCCCTTCCTTGAACCTTTTGGAAGGTGGCTGGTCTTTGTTGACAGACCTAATTTGGGTTGGATTAAACATTGATTGGATTGGTTTTGATTAGGTGAATTGGGTTGGAACTTTGTGGTGTGGTTGTTGTTAGCAGTAGTTATGGGCAGTTTTAGGATAGCTAGTATAGTTAGGGAATTCCTTTCTCTACCTCTTTCCTGTATTTCCCTCCTTTACTATGTGTATGGGGTGCTCAGGGAGGGATAGTATCTCTGGTATGGAGGGCTTGTAGTGCCCTCCTAGGGCAGCTCTCCAGCCTCTGACCCCCACCTGACACCCAGCTCTCCCTTGTGGCTCCCAGTAGCTGCTAGCATGTGGCAGCGGCCACACCCCGGGCAACGGCTTCGACAGGCCGGCTAAACCTTGTGAGGGTAACCATCGGGTCATCGACCCCTGGTGAACCAGGGCTTTGCTCACCCAGCATATGAAGACTGCTTCGGTGGAACAGGCGGAAGAAACCAACAAGAAGGTTCAATGGCTGAGAGGGCAACTCAGCAAAGAACTGTGGAGTGCTTAGGGCATGTTGGAGCACAAAGGACAACACGGCCATCCAATGCAGCTGAGGAAGTCTCCAGACGTAACAATTTTTTGTGCTACTGGACTCAGGCTTCCAACACTGAGAGAGTGGGACTGTCTCTGTGCATCGGCTTTTCCACTTAAATCTCCTTCACACACAAGTATCTTTGTGCACACTCATCTATCCTGACCCCGTCCACCCTCTTCAAGACCTGCGGCGATGGGGGAGTGATAACGCAACAGGTGGAGGTGACCACTGGCAGTTGTAGTCATGATCCTGCACGTAGGTGGCCCACGGACCAGTGGTCGCTCAGCCCTGTAGGGCAGCAGGGACGTTCGGCAGAATCCTGGGCGACTGAGCAGCCCTCTCTAGGACAGCACTGCTCACCCTAATCAAGGGAGGGGAAAAAAAGGTGTCCCAAACATTGCCTGCCCTACAAACACCCGGTCAGCACACCGCAGCTGGCAGGTCATCCCTTTAAGCAGTTGAAATCAAAGAAAAAATACAAAGAAACTCCTACTAGGAGCATGGAACATCAGGACATTACTTGATAGAGAGAGTACCCCAAGACCTGAGAAAAGAACAGCTCTAATCGGTAAAGAACTGGCATGATATAACATCGACATTGCAGCCTTAAGTGAAACACGCTTACCAGAAGAGGGATCACTCAGCGAACCCACCACTGGATACACCTTCTTCTGGAAAGGTAGAGCCTCAAATGAAGACAGAATCCACGGTGTCGGCCTGGCCACCAAGACCAGTTTGCTCAAACAGCTGCCAGACTTGCCTGTGGGCATCAGCGAGAGGCTCATGAAGATCCATTTGCCTCTCAGCAAAGACCGGTATGCCACAATCATCAGCGCATATGCCCCAACACTGACCAGCACAGAGGAGACCATCGAGCAGTTCTACTCTGACCTGAGTGCCGTCCTGCACTCAGTGCCCACAAATGACAAGCTGATACTACTGGGAGACTTCAACGCCCGCGTTGGCCAGGACCATGAAAGGTGGAAAGGAGTGCTCGGCAAACACAGTGTGGGCAAAATGAACAACAACGGCCTACTGCTACTCAGCAAATGCTCAGAGTTCGACCTCACCATCACTAACACTGTGTTCAGAATGGCAAACAAATATAAAACAACATGGATGCACCCATGATCAAAACAGTGGCATCTCATTGACTACATCATTGTACGCCGGCGAGACATCCAGGATGTAAAGATCACCAGAGCCATGAGAGGAGCTGAATGCTGGACAGATCACCGATTAGTTAGAGCGACTCTTCAAATGCTCATTGTGCCTCGCCATCCAAATCACGTCCAGACAGTTCGCGCATTTTATAATGTGAGTCGTCTTAGAGATCCATCTTATTTGCAAAAATTCCAGTCCTGCCTGGACGACAAGCTGTCTGCCAAGGGACCACTCACCGGAAGCTCAACCAAGAAATGGAACCAGTTCAGAGATGCAGTGAAGGAAACATCAAAGACAGTCCTAGGCCCCAAACAATGCAACCACCAGGACTGGTTCAATGAGAACAACACTGCTATTGAAGACCTATTGAGCAAAAAGAGCAAAGCCTTTATGGAGTGGCAAAATAACCCAAACTCTGCTCCTAAAAAGGACAGATTCAAGTCTCTCCAAGCCACGGCGCAGCATGAGATCAGGAAGATGCAAGACTGATGGTGGGAAAAAAAAGGTAGAAGAAATCCAGCGTTTTGCTGATACAAAAAAACTACAAACAATTTTTCAGTGCCCTCAAGACTGTCTATGGGCCATTAAAACCTACCACCACTCCCTTGCTATCCTCTGATGGTGACACTCTCATAAAAGATTAAAAAAAAGGCATCAGCCACAGGTGGAAAGAACACTTCAGTCAGCTTCTCAACTGACCCTCTTCAGTCGACCAAAGCACCCTTGACCAGATTCCCCCAAAACCGCATCATTGAACAACTTGATGTCCCTCCTTTAATAGAGGAAGTCCAAAAAGCCATTAAACAAATGAGTGCAGGCAAGGCACCCGGTAAAGACGGGATCCCAACCGAGGTATACAAGGCCTTAAATGGAAAGGCGCTCCAGGCATTCCACATAGTGCTGACCAGCATATGGGAAGAGGAAGATATGCCCCCAGAACTCAGAGATGCCTCCATCATAGCCCTATACAAGAACAAAAGCTCACGAGCAGCATGGGACAACTACAGAGGCATCTCACTACTCTCCACTGCTGGAAAGATCCTCTCCCGTGTTATACTCAATAGACTCCTGTCATCTGTTTCAGAGCAGAACCTGCCTGAATCACAATGTGACTTCTGACCAGATCGCAGCACCATCGACATGGTCTTCACGGTGAGGCAAATGCAGGAAAAATGCCGTGAGCAGAACCTGAGTCTCTACATTGTCTTCATAGACCTGACAAAGGCGTTCAACACAGTGAACAGGGACGCATTGTGGGTGATCCTCAGCAAGCTCGGTTGCCCAGCAAAATTCGTCAAACTGATCCAGCTCTTTCATGCTGACATGAGAGGGGAAGTCCTATCTGGTGGAGAGACTTCCGATCTCTTCAACATCTCCAATGGCATGAAACAAGGCTGTGTCCTCGCTCCGGTACTATTCAACCTATTTTTCACCCAAGTATTACGACATGCTGTGATGGATCTAGACCTGGGCATCTACATCAAATACCGACTGGATGGCTCACTATTCGATCTTCACCGCCTGACTGCAAAAACAAAGACAACAGAGAGACTCATCCTGGAAGCTCTCTTTGCAGATGACTGTCCTCTCATGGCCCACCAAGAAAATCATCTCCACTGCCACAAAACTGTTTGGCCTGACTATCAGCCTCAGCAAAACAGAGGTGCTGTTCCAACCTGCACCAGGGAGGCCACGGCAAGCAGCTTTCTAACATCAACACTTTCAAGTACCTGGGCAGCACCATCGCCAACGACGGGTCCCTAGACCACAAGATTAATGCCAGGATCCAAAAGGCCAGCCAGGCATTCGGGCGGCTGCGCTCCAAAGTCCTCCAACACAGCGGTGTAAGCACTGCGACAAAGCTCAAAGTGTACAATGCAGTGGTCCTCAGCTCGCTCCTGTACGGTTGTGAGACATGGACACTGTACCGGAAGCACATGAAACAGCTGGAGCAATTCCACCAACGCTCCCTCCGGTCAATCATGAGGATCCAATGGCAGGACCGAATCACCAACCAGGAAGTCCTCGACAGAGCCAACTCCACCAGCATCGAAGTCCTGGTCCTCAAAACCCAGCTACGATGGTCTGGACACATCATCCGCATGGACCCACAGCAAATACCAAGACAGGTATTCTATGGTGAACTGTCAGCTGGACTCAGGAAACAAGGCCAGCCAAAGAAAAGATTCAAGGATCAGCTAAAGTCCAACTTGAAGTGGGCTGGCATTACACCAAAGCAACTAGAACTCACTGCCTCTGACAGAAGCAGCTGTTGAACCCACATTAACCATGCCGCCACCTCCTTTGAAGATGAGCAATGTCGACGTCTTGCCGCTGCGCGTGAACGCCGACACCAGGCCACAACCGCACCTCCTGTAACAAATGGCGTCCCATGCCCCATGTGCCACAAACTGTGCGCCTCAGCCTTTGGACTCCAAAGCCACATGAGGGTATACCGTAGATGAAACTGCACAAAGACAATAGTCATTCTCAGTCACCGAGAGACTACCACTACTATTCTTTTACTATCTCTATTTTAATTAAACTAAATTGTAAACAATTTTAAAGCTGCTAGAAGTTTTTGTTTCTCTGGTTTAAAGGGATAATATTAATTTATAACTCTACTATATTCTCATTAAAACTTAAATTATTAAAAGCTACTCTCTTATTTGTCAAATCCCCTATTTTAACCCTTATAGTTCAAATTTGACCTCAGACACTTCCTAGCTGTGTGACCCTAGACAAGTCACTTAACCCCCATTGCTAGCCCTTACCACTTTTCTGCTTTATCTGCTTTGGAACCAATACTTACTATCAATTCTAAGACAGAAGGGGGAGGGTTTAAAAAAAAAGGTGATTTGGATCACAAAGAGCCTACCTGATAAGCCACTAACAAGTCAAGAAGAAGTGGAGAACAGATGCGGAGCTCTTCCAAAGCAAAAGAGGAGAAGATGAGGAAAAGAGGTCAGAGAAAGAGCCAGCACCTCAGCTCCCAGCTCCTCTCAACTGACTGAACTTTGACCTTTCAGGACTTGTAGACTACTTCAGGTGATATTTGCTGACTTCAGTACTGTAATGTTTGCTAGCTCCAGGGGAGAATAGCTAAAGACTATGCACTTCAGCTGTGTTCTGAGCTCTCATTAGGGGCTGTTCAGGGCTTGGGGAAGTCCATGATTTATTTTAATAGATTTTGGTCCTTTGATTCCTCTTGTAATGAGTAAAGCTGTGTACAATCCAACCATGCTCATGTAGTGAACTCACTAATGGCTTATTCATGTTTGTGATTGGGGTACGTTGAAATTCAACAGGGAGGGGAGAGGGAAGGAGGTATCCAGTGGGTTAGGAGAGAACCAAGAGACTTATTGAACCATATGAACCACTCACCTATTTTATTCCCTCTCTCTCGCCTTCTCTCTCTATCTCTCTGTCTCTGTCTCTCTGACTCTTTGTCTGTGTCTGTGTCTTTCTCTCTTTCTGTCTGTGTCTCTTTCTCTCTTTCTGTCTCTGTCTCTGTCTCTGCCTCTGTCTCTATCGCTCTGACTCTTTGTCTCTGTCTCTTTCTCTCTTTCTGTCTCTGTCTGTCTCTGTCTCTTTCTCTCTTTCTGTCTCTGTCTTCTCTCCTTTGTATTTTCAGCCCTTAACCCAGTGCTTGGCACACAATATTAGATACTTAACAAATTAGCTGAATGACTGACCAAGGCTAGAGAAATCCACATGGCCGTCTAGGAAAGGGCAGAACTAAGAGCCATGGTTGGTTCTCTAAGAACCCAGGGGAGCTTTTCCGCCTGAGCACGCTGTGATATTGGGTGGAACATAGAGCTATCCGTATTGCCAGCCCATGATCCCTCACCCACAAACTGGATCAGGTAAGGGGGCAGCCACGCCCCCCCATGGTGAGCCAGGGAAGTACAGGGGAAGTCTGGGAGGGAGAAAAGGTATAAGAAGAAAGAGAAAAGATGGACTAAATGTAAATTAGAGTCCCCATGTCTAATTTTGTCCATGTCCGAAACTTTCCTGGCTCGCTCCTCTATTTCCTGAATGGGAAACTGCAAAGATAAAGGGGAGGCGAAGGGATATTCTGGAACATACATATGTAATTGCTAAGTTCCTTGTGAAAAAGCTGGCGGCCCACCCAACTGAGCCCGACTCCCTTCCTCATTCACCCAGCTTACTCCCAGGCCAGCACAGCTGCCCCTTCCTCCACCAGAGAGCTGGTCCCTGGCCTCAGAGGCGGCCCTGTGGCTGGCACTGGGAGCAGGTAGGAAATATGCTCGGAGGAGCCCATCCAGGACACAGAAAGCAGCAGTTGTTCTGGGAGCCTGTAGAGGTTTCCGAGATCCAGGGACAGGAGACAGAAAGAAACAGAGAGATTCCTGGGATTTTTCACATGTAAGTGGATATTTCCTTTGAGAGCTGCTAGACTAAATAATACTCCTTGTGTCTAAATGGACAGTCTCTACTGCTGACCTGGCAATGTTCGCCAAGTTCTGGGTGAGCCCCAAAAGCCCCTGCAGCTGCCTGGAAGGAGACAGAAGCTGAGGGACATTGTTTAATGAAGGGCCTGGGCTTACTGCTCCTCCTGCCCTGCACCTAGCAACTTTTCAAATGCAGAAGAAAAAATACACGCATGCACACGCATGCACACGCACACACATGCATGCACACACGTCCAATTGTCTATACTAGGCTGGCCTTGTACTGTGCTAGATACTCAGGATTCAGAGACGAAGATGAAATCATCCCAAGAAGGACTCTCTCTTTCTCCCTCCCCACCCTCTCTCATTTATGTGTGTGTATATGTACACACACACATACATACATACACACATATTCATATATACACATATATGCACATAGACATGTATTTGTAGTTCTGTGTACATAAATGTACACACATGTACGTGTTTATATACATTCATGTGTCCGTGAATATATGTATACCTACATGGTATATACATGTGTGTATGGTTGTGTGTTTTGTGTGCACGTGTCCGTGCAAGTATTAATCATACTTGTATATATATTTACACATAAATTCTCTATATTGCAGGCTATATATACATATGCTATGCATGTAGTATGCATATATCACACATCATAGCATATACATACATATATCTCATATATAGTTGGCTATTTATATTTCTTATTGTTTTTCAGTTGTGTCTGACACTTTGTGGCCTCGTTTGGGATTTTCTTGGCAAAGATACCAGAGTGGTTTGCCATTTCCTTCTCCAGCTCATTTGACAGATGAGGAAACTGAGGCAAACAAGGTTAAATGACTTGCCCAGGATCACACATTTTGTATGTTTCTGAGGTCAGATTTGAACTCATACAGATGAGTCTTCCTGATATTATCACCAACTTTCAGAATAAAATGGGCTTCACAGATAAGTGTAATCAGTCATTGACTCCTCTGGATTTCTGCATAGAAACAGCACAGATTTGGAAAGTAGAACAACATGGAAAGTGCCCTGGATTTGAATTTGAGGCTTCTTTCCTTCCTGCCTCTGTGGCCAGACACTCACTTTATTCACCTAGATCTGGTTCTCACGTGTGAAATGAAGAGAGGGTCCAGCAGATCTCTTGAGGTCTCTTGCTGCAATTGATTTTTTTTTTTATTAAAAACCCTCACCTTCCATCTTGGATTCAATATTGTATATTGCTCCAAGGCAGAAGAGTGGTCAGGGCTGGGCAATGGGGGTTAAGTGACTTGCCCAGGGTCACCCAGCTGGGAAGTGTCTGAGGCCAGATTGGAACCCAGGACCTCCCATCTCTAGGCCTGGCTCTCAATCCACTGAGCCACCCAGCTGCCCCCTGCAACTCTGATCCTATAATAATCCAATAAATAACAAATTCCAAAAGGAAGATTCATTTTGGTGCTTATTCAGTACCACTGACCCAGAAACCATTCTTTCCAATGATCATGAGGAAACAGGCAAAGAGAGAAAACACTGACTTATGGTTCATGGGGGGCAGTGAAGATCAGGAAAAGAACCCAAACATCCACATTCCAGTCTGGTGCTGTGCTCTTCCCTAGTATTTATTATGTGTCATCAGGTTTTTTTAGTAGGTCTTTAAATACTTTTAAAAATGTGAGACTATGGGCTCTCCAAGGCAGCATATTACCACCAATAACTGTGCTAGCTTTGGAAGCCTTGGATTCCTGAAGGCCAAATGGGTGGAATTTAGCAAATTGCAACAGAAGCTTACTCTAATAAAATTATTTTAGTTATATGTAGAAAGAGTTAATGTACTTTACTTCCTTCCTGCCTGTCCTTCTTTCCTTTTCTTTCCTTCTTTCCTTCCTTCCTTCTTTCCTCTCTTTCTCTTTTCCTTTCTTCCTTTCTTCCTTCCTTCCTTCCTTCCTTCCTTCCTTTCTTTCTTTCTTTCTTTCTTCCTTCCTTCCTTCCTTCCTTCCTTCCTTCCTTCCTTCCTTCCTTCCTTCCTTCCTTCCTTCCTTCCTTCTTTCTTTCTTTCTTTCTTTCTTTCTTCTTCTTTCTTTCTTTCTTTCTTTCTTTCTTTCTTTCTTTCTTTCTCCTTCTTCCTTCCTTCCTTCCTTCCTTCCTTCCTTCCTTTCTTTCTTTCTTTCTTTCTTTCTTTCTTTCTTTCTTTCTTTCTTTCTTTCTTTCTTTCTTTCTTTCTTTCTTTCTTTCTTTCTTTCTTTCTTCCTTCCTTCCTTCCTTCCTTCCTTCCTTCCTTCCTTCCTTTCTTTCTTTCTTTCTTTCTTTCTTTCTTCCTTCCTTCCTTCCTTCCTTCCTTCCTTTCTTTCTTCCTTCTTTCTTTTCTTTCTTTTCTTTCTTTCTTCTTTCTTTTCTTTCTTCTTTCTTTCTTTCTTTCTTTCTTTCTTTCTTTCTTCCTTCCTTCCTTCTTCCTTCCTTCTTCTTTCTTTCTTTCTTTCTTTCTTCTTCTTTCTTTCTTTCTTCTTCTTTCTTTCTTTCCTTCTTTCTTTCTTTCTTTCTTTCTTTCTTTCTTTCTTTCTTTCTTTCTTCCTTCTTTCTTCCTTTCTTTCTTCTTCCTTCCTTTCTTTCTTTCTCTTTCTTTCTTTCTTCTTTCTTCTTCCTTTCTTTCTTTCTTTCTTTCTTTCTTCCTTCCTTTCTTTCCTTTCTTTCTTTCTTTCTTTCCTTCTTTCTTTCTTTCTTTCTTTCTTTCTTTCTTTCTTTCTTTCTTTCTTTCTTTCTTTCTTTCTTTCTTTCTTTCTTTCTTTCTTTCTTTCTTTCTTCCTTTCTTTCTTCCTTCTTTCTTCCTTTCTTTCTATGGGGGTTGAATGACTTGCCCACAGTCACACAGCTAGAATGTGTCTGAGTCCAGATTTGAACCCAGGACCTCCCATCTCTAGACCTGACTATCTACTGAGCCACTTAACTGACTGTTAATGTGTTTCTCAAAATTTATTGCCAGGAAATAGTTTTGTATCTGAGAATACTTACTTCTATCTATGGTCACATTTGCACTATCATTCCTTCGCACAGGGACAGATTGCCATCCATCAGACCTTTTCCCTTGGGATTTTTGAGGGTGTGTCTTTCAGAAGTCCCCCATAGAAGAACAACCTCAACATATTAGAAGCCTTTTTCTGGATCTTCTTATATTACTTGGGATGTCCATTATACATTCACTGTTATGTATGACCATCCCACCTGCTCTCTGTTCTGATATTAAAGCTAGTTGTGCATTGGTTCAAATCTAGCCTCAGACACCTATAAGCTGCATGACCCTACACAAGTCACTTCACCTTTGACTGCCTAGTTTCCTCAACTGTAAAATGGGGGGTAATGATAGCACCTACCTGGCAGCATTGCTGTTAGAATCAAATGAGATAATCATTAGAAAGTACTTAAAACAGTGCCTGGCTCATAGTAAGCACCATGTAAAGCATTAGCAATTTTTATCATTTTGTGCCTCCTGGCCTGCACACACCGTTGCTGGTCCTAAACTTTGACCCATTTTACATGTCCCAGTCAACCTTCTTTAGCTATTTGAGTCACTGGAAATTGTGATTCTTCTGAGATCATGAAACTGCATTATTTCTCGATGTGTAGCAGCAACAGGATATTCTAGTTTAAGCTTATTGAGGCATTGTTACCAAGTAGGATAACCAAAGTTTATGAGCTAGGGAGTGTCTGAGGCCAGATTTGAACCCAAAATCCACCTGAATCCAAGCCTGGCTGCCCCTTAGAGGACCTGTGGAACTGAAAAATGGAACCAATAGATTTCAAATGGAATAGATCTGCTAGTATTTCTAGAGGCTAATTCTCAACAGTGAGAGTCCAAATCCCCCTGGATTCGGTTATTGTTTGTCCTCTTTGAAAAGGACCAATTACATCATGGGGTGATGTCTTGACTGGAACATGAATTGGGTTAAGTGAGAGGGAGTCACACAAAGTGGTCATCACCCTCACTCTCCCTCTGGATTCAGTGTATAGATCACTCAAATACCCAATAGAGTGTGCAAAAACATAGCGAGGTATTTGAAACATTGAAGCCAGAAGACTAAGATACAGAGAAGAAATACCATCGTGATGGTGATACTCAGAGGCCCCTCTTTCTTATCTGTGTTCTGGATACCTTAAAAGGAACAAGACTCCAAATGATAGGAAAAGATAATGGATGATACAATAACCAAAAAATGAGGCAACCAAAAGTCCTCAGCAACTATCAATTCATCTGCCTATTTTCTCTTCTTTATAAAAATGTTAAGAAAATGACAAGCAATCTTTATTTTAATGGCGACCAGTGCAATTCTGCAATTTATAGTCCAACAAAGGAGGCCTAGTCAGACCAGATTTCAAATGAGCATCTCAAAATATCCATGGTGGTTAACCTATGGAACATCTGACAGAGGTGGCCCTCAGAGTCCTCTCTGTGGACACACCTGCCTTCACCCCAGTCAGAATTTATTACTAGAAGGCTAGAGGGACATGGGGCCCCGCTGCTCCCTTCCCCATTGCCACACGCACCTGATAACATTTCTCATATTACCTATCTCTCTGAAAGGTTCACCATCACTGAACTATACTATAAAGTAGTAACCATCAAAGCAATCTGGTACTGGCTGAAGAAGAAGAGTAGTGGATCAATGGAATAGGTTAGGAAATCAATATGAAGTAGTTAACGTGTGCTTGACAACCCAAAGATCCAAGCTATTGAGGAAGAACTCACTATTTGAAAAAAATTCCTGGGGAAATTGGAAAACAACATGGGGAAACAAGGTATAGCCCAACATCTCACACTATATGCCAAGATAAAAATCAAAATTTGTAGTATGACACTTAGTACATTATAGGTGTCTAATAAATGCAAGTAAATTTGGCTCAGGAAAGTGCCAAGTGTATTGAAAGGACTTAGTGAATTGTCTAGGGTTATCCCAGTTGGCATCTGTCAGAGGCAACCCAGGTTTTCCTGACTCTGAGGCCAGCTTTCTATCCACTATGTCATGTGGCTTTTAAATAATCTTAGGAATTAGAAGAGAAAGGGGGGAGTCAGGAGGATGAAGAAGGAGGAGGAGGAGGAGAATGAGGAGGAGAAGAAGAAGAAGAAGAAGAAGAAGAAGAAGAAGAAGAAGAAGAAGAAGAAGAAGAAGAAGAAGAAGAAAGAAGAAGAAGAAGAAGAAGAAGAAAGAAGAAGAAGAAGAAGAAGAAGAAGAAGAAGAAGAAGAAGAAGAAGAAGAAGAAGAAGAAGAAGAAGAAGAAGAAGAGGAAGAAGAAGAAGGAGGAAGAAGAAGAAGAAGAAGGAGAAGAAGAAGAAGAAGGAGAAGAAGAAGAAGGAGGAGGAGGAGGAGGAGGAGGAGGAGGAGGGAGGAGGAGGAGGAGGAGGAGGAGGAGGAGGAGGAGGAGGAGGAGGAGGAGAAGGAGAAGGAGAAGGAGAGGAGAAGAGAAGGAGAAGGAGAAGGAGAAGGAGAGGAGAAGGAGAAGGAGAAGGAGTAGGAGAAGGAGAAGGAGAAGGAGAAGGAGAAGGAGAAGGAGAAGGAGAAGGAGAAGGAGAAGGAGAAGGAGAAGGAGAAGGAGAAGGAGAAGGAGAAGAAAGAAAGAAGAAAGAAAGAAAGAAAGAAAGAAAGAAAGAAAGAAAGAAAGAAAGGAAAGAAAGAAAGAAAGAAAGAAAGAAGAACTTAAATGCCTACTCTACACCAGGCTCTTTACTAAGCAGTTTACAAATATTAAAATATGGAAGAACTGACATTTCTCTAACACTTTTCGATCTCAAAGTATTTTATATACATTATGATTTGAGGTGCTGATTTTTTTTCTCTCCCTTGGCCAAAGGTCAAATTCTTTCCCTTTGAGTGTGCTTGGAGGTTTTAAATGTCTGCAGAAAGCAGAGGCCCATGCCTTCAAAGGATTCACAGTAGAATGTCTAGAATACCCATTTTCCTATATTTGGAGGATAAAGGATTGTTTGTGCTCCTCAGGATCCCAGTCATTCCAAGCATGTTATCAAGTTACATCAAATGAGCAAGAGTCTTAGAGATTGAGATGGAAAAAGGTTACTCCTGGTGTGTGCATCCAATATGGAATGTGCCTCAGCATGTCAGAACATTGCTATGTGGATTCCCAATGCTTATCTTTTTCCATCTCAGACTTGTCTATACTATCATTGGTCTAATCCTTAAACTGATGGGGGGGGTGCAGAATCTTCTGTGTAAAGCTCTTTGTAAAGGATATTCTAATTGGAGCAGTTGGGTGGCCTCAATGGATAGCTAGCTAGCCCAAGAGGCAGGAGGTCCTGGCTTCAAATCTGGCCTCAGACACTTCCTAGCTGTATGACCCTAGGCAAGTCACTTAACCTCAATTGCCTAGTATAGATTCTAAGACAGAAGATAGGGGTTGTTTTTTTTTTTTTAAGGAATATGCTAATAATTATGTCTGATCAATTGATGGAAACATGTCTTCCACATTAGGAAGGGGGAAGGGAATCATGGGAAATGAAACCAATGTTTAAAAAAGCATCAATAAAACATTTTAAAGATGAGTAATGGGAGGTCTATACTAGTTATAAAGTTTAATTAATAATAGTAGCTAGCCTTTATATAATGATTTAAGATTTGCAAGCCACTCTACATATATTAGTTTGGTGATTCTCAAAATATACCTGTGAGGTAGTTGCTATTATTATCCCCATTTTACAGATAGTGAAACTGAGGCTGAGGATAATTAAGTCACTTGCCCCTTGGAAGGAGGAGTAGGGAATGAACATTCACAAAGTGTCTACTGTATGCCCATCACTATGCTAATTGATTTTCAATATGATCTCATTTAATCCTCACAAGGA